>NC_079491.1:78309995-78613026 GCF_020520425.1 Spinacia oleracea | reverse complement strand
TATCGTCAGCTTTATTATCACTTAAAGGGAAAACACTTGTAGTTTGGTGAACACGTAAAAATACTTCACAAGCACAAAAATTATTACAAATTTCGAGCTTTATTCTCACTGCTTGCAAAAATGGGTAAAAGGGACACAACTTTTCGAGAGGGGTGTCCAAGTCGTTGATGCCATAACTCATGTTGTCCCAACACTGTCGTATGATGAGCTTGAATCTGTTGCATCGGCTTGAACCAGTAGACCCCGTCACTTTGTTCACCCGCTCAAATCATGGTCCTCGAATTGCGGTCTTGTATTACACAAAGCTTATCAGTAAATGTGACATCATAAGATGAACTTGCAAGTAATTGTGAGACAGAAATCAAATTGCAATTTAATTCGAAAACATATAACACATCATTCAATATTAATGTGTCGTTCAATATAACACTTCCTTCCTTCGTTGCCACTACTTGTTTACCATTCGGTAAATCTACTTGAGAAGGAGTAGTAGCAGTCAAGAGTTTGAATAAAATCCAACTGCGGCTCATGTGATTCGAACAACCTGAGTTGATGAGCCACCTAGTGGCAAGGGTCTTACTCTCGAGCTTAGTAGTTGAAGAATTGACATTGTTGGAATTAAAAGCCGAAATAAATTTGTTCCATTGCTCATCCGAAACTGAAGGCATAAGGTCTCCCTCGCTAATAGACTGATGTGCCACACTGCCTGACCCGCGACCAACAACATTGGCTACTGCATTTCCACGCCCACGACTAGTGTTACCCCGACCACCATGACTATTGCGGCCCCTTCCCCGTGTTGTTGTCCTATTTTCAGAATACCACCAATCCGGGTATCCTAGCAATTCAAAGCAATTCTCCTAATCATTGCCAAATTTACCACAATGTGAGAAAGTGGTATTGACACAAGGCTTGTCGGACCCCTTTGCAACCATATATAGAAGAACGACCCCAGGACGCTCCTTGGGATGCAAATCCAACAACCTCTGGTTTCCGATCCAAAGCACGAGTAACCCTGTGGTTTCTCTCTTGTTTTTGTGCTTTTGATAAAACTACACTCAATGATGGGAAGGGATCCTGCATTAGTATATTCGTTGAACATTACCATAAATGGCCGAATCGAGCCCAAACAAAAATTGATGCACCTGCATATCTTCTCTTTCTTTAGCGAAAGCAACCTTCGAGCCACGAGAACAAACACAAGAGCATGGCGGGGTTAAATACGATGCAAGCTCTTGCATAATAGGCGTAGTTTTCTATTGTAGGTGACCACCGAGTCTCCTCATTGTTCCACTAGTAGAAAATTGCTCATTTGCGTCGCACTTTTACGTGCATTTGCGCCGCACTTTGGTGCGATGCAACTGGAAGCGATGAAAATGACAAAGACGCAAATGACTTTTGTCATTTGCGCCACTCTTTTGTAAAAGGGCGACGCAAATGACAATTTTTCAAAAAAATAAAAATGTCTTTGTAAAAGTGCGACGTAAATGACAATTTTTCAAAAAAATAAAACTGTCATTGGAAACGCATAATAGCTAAAGAGAGATGCAAATGACTTTGGATTTTGTTCAAAATATTAGGTTCCATTTTACTATTCATTATTAGATAGAACCACCTAAATCTATAAGGCTTAATAAATAAAGATAATACCTTTATAAATCTTACAATACAAAAGCTTGAAATGTCTACAACAATGTATTCCATCTACTAGTTCTCTTGACACCTATAAAAAAAAGCAAAAAAAAAAAGGTTGCTGCCCGGAATCATATTAAAAGTCAGTCTGCCTGCAAGTTTGACATGCCTTCAAACGGCGGCTTGTTGTGTATCAGCTCCCACAAGACCATATTGCAAAGCTATACGCATTAACTTTAGGGTTGTAATGTTTTTTTTCCCTTGCCTCAAATAAACAGTATTGTACAACTGCCATGGAAAAAATAAGCATAATTAGACAGATAAACCCAGAAATTCAGACATGTAGAAGAACAGTCACTAAATCATCCAACTTTTATAACCAACATGTATTGTTGGGTACTGTGAATAAAGGCGCAACAGTTCGTATTGCCAAAAATAGTTGAAAAAAAGCACAAACAAAGACACACTTGAGTGAAACGTGCAAATTTAGCTCTTCTCACATGCACTAGGGAAAAGTTTCATTTTCATCGCCATATTCGCGTCGCACATTTAAACACGTGACAAATTTTATCATGAAAGCTTGTTATTTGCGTCGCAGTTTTAGTTTGGTGTGACGTAAATGATTGTTTGTCTTGGGAACAAAGTGATCACAAGTCATTTGTGCAGCTGATTTATAAAATTGCGACGCAAATGTATTGTAATTTGCGTCGCAGTTTTATAAATCAGCGACGCAAATGATTCTTCTAGCATGAGAAAGTCAATTGCGTCACTGTTTTAAAAAACTGTGACGCAAGAGTTTCTGAAAATTTATTCCCCCCCCCCCCCCACCCCGCGCAAACACATTCACCAGGCACTAAAACCTAATTTATCGAAGAACACCAGGTGCAGCTACCTTCACCTTCACCCTCATCCTCCATCTTCTTCACCCTACACCAGGCACAACACCCGGCGAACCGTAGGCCGCCGCCGCCTCCGTTGGAGAATACCTACTAAATTTCGGTCTTTGGCTTCCCTTTTTCGTTCTCCCTAATTCTTCAATTGATTCCCTTACTTCAATCAGGTACAATTTTATCGAATTTTGTGGTTACTTTTTGTTTAATTTGAAATATTTAGGTTTTCTTTTGCTGGATTGGGGATTTGGTGAGGAATTACGCAAATTAGGTCACTAATTTTCGAGAAATTGGAACAATTAGGGGGTGATATTAGGTCACTAATTAATTTTCGATTTTGTGCTTAATATGTGCTTTGGTTTAGTTGATGTTGCAAAAACCCATTGAAAATCATGGTTTAATTTTCTCCTTTAATTTTCTGTATAAATCCTGATAATGTTATTCATTAGATGCAATTACAAAGCTGGGATGTTCCCTTGTATTTCTTAATCTTAATCTTAATCTTAAGGAGAAGGAGCTTAATAAAATGATTGTTTATGGGTTTTATGATTGTTTAATTATGTGCAGGTGGTGAGTCCTCCAAGGGACTCTGTTTTGAGTCTATGTTTTCGCCCTAAGGCCAATATTATGGTTGCTACATCTTAGAAAAACTAGGCTTGTTTCTACTTTATGATAACCTCCTAAATTCCTCAATTTACAAGATCATGTCATCGGTTTTAATTTTGTGGTGCTTCTGTTATGTGTTTATTGTCTTGTAATGAAGCCCTAAAATTTTATAAGAATTAATAGTAAGCTTAATGTCTTTACAGTAGCACATAAACCAGAATAACTTTTTACAAGGGTGTTATTCAACTAATAAGCTTTCCAGTGTGTAGGTTGTAAAATGCTTTTCATATTTTTTTTGCCAACTATATTAACTAAGAGTATTTCATATGTTTGATTGATTGTGAATGTCTGAATGACTTGTTTGATAAAATCTTGTCTTATTGTTTTATCTTTAGTGGTTGAAAATGGATCAAAGTTGAATGTATGCTAAACGAATTTTTACAAGGTTCTTACAAGGGATTCAAGAGTTCAGTAAGGTTGTCTTGAAACATCAACTAGAACGCGAATCAAGTATTATTTTGTGTCCTTATTGTGATTGCAATAATTCAAGGGGGTATCGCGATATTGATGATATTGTTGATTACTTAGTTCGTCGCGGTTTTAAGGGTAACTACACGACGTGGACATGGCATGGTGAGAGCATAGATCATGCGACAAGCTCTAGTATGCCGAGCTCGAGTCAGCATAATCATTGTGATAATGGTGATGAAAATTAAATTGAGAATGTTAACGTTGACATTGGTGTTGAAAGTGAGGAAGAAGAAGAGAAAGGTAGGATAGATGAGATGATGCATGATGTGGAAGATCATTTCTATGGGCATACCCATATGTATGATAGTATAATCAGAGCTTCTGAGATACCGTTGTATCCTGGTTCTACAAAAATAGTGTTCTCAGTGCCGTCATCAAATATTTTAACTTAAAGGCGGAAAACGGTTGGACCAACAAAAGTTTTACACAATTTTTTGAGGCCACACCAGAAATTCTCCCCAAAGGAAACAAACTTCCAAAGTCCAATTATGAGGCCCAAAAACTTATGTGTCCTTTGGGTATGGATTATGAGAAGATACACGCATGACCAAATGATTGGGTGTTATATCAAAAGTAGTACGCAAATCTGCATGAGTGTCCAAGATGCGGATTGTCCCGTTACAAGACTGTGGAGAATGACGCAATATCAATTAAGAAGAAACATTCTCCGGCTAAGGTGCTTTGTTATATTCCAATTATACCAAAATTTAAGCTCTTTTTTTCAGAAGAGAAAGCTGCAAAATTGTTGAGGTGGCATGCTGAAGGGAGAGAAAGATGAATCAATGAGGTATCTTGCCGATTCTCCAAAATGGAGGAACATTGATCGAAAGTACAAGGTCTATAGTGAAGAGTTCGGAATCTTACGCTTGGTCTTTGCACGGATGGAATGAACCCATTTGGGACACGTAGTACCCAATATAGAACTTGGACGGTTCTTCCCACCATATACACCCTCCTTGGTTATGCGAAGCGTAAATACATCTTGTTGTGGCTCTTAATCTATGGGCCTACACAACCCGAAAATGACATAGATGTGTATCTAGAGCCATTCATTGATTATTTGAAATTGTTGTGGAATGAAGGGGTGTTGATGTTTGATGCATACACCAAAACCAATTTCACTTTACGTTCCATGATGTTTTGTACGATAAATGACTTCCCGTTATGGAAAATTTCAGGGTATACTCTAAAGGGAAAGAAGGCATGTTAAATTTTTCAAGATGATTTGGTTTTGAGGCGCCTAAAATTTTATGGGAAAGATGTGTACATGGATTACCGGATGTATCTTCCTGAAGATCACCCTTTTCGAAAAGAGAATGAAGCTTTTAACGTGGAGACGAGAGAAGCTCTTGCCCCCTTATATATGCAAGTGAGGTTTATGAACGGGTTAAAGACATTGAGAAGGAGTTTGGTAAGCCTTATAAAGGTCAGACAAGTGGTGGTTACAAGAAGAGGTCTAAGTTTTAGGATCACCCGTATTGGAGAGATTTGGAAGTTAGGCATTGTTTGGATGTAATGCATATTGAGAAAAATGTTTGTGATGCCATTGTGGGACATTGTTGAATATGCAAGAGAAAATGAAGGATGGTCCTAAAGTTAGACAAGATATGGCTTTAATGGGTCGCTCCGAGTTGGCACCTCAAGAACGGGGAAAACGTTGGTTCCTTCCTCCGTCTTGCTTCACCTTGCCTAAAAATGAGAAAGTTAGCTTTTGTGAGTCTGTGCATGGCTTAAAGGTCCCTACTGGATACTCTTCAAATTTTCATAGACTTGTGTCCATGTCTGACATGAAGTTAGTTGGAATGAAATCTCATGATTGTCAAGTGTTGAAGAAACAATTGCTTCCAATTCCAATTCGAGGAATATTGCCTCCATAAGTGAGGAATACCATTACAAGATTGTGTTTCTTTTTCAACACTATTTGTAGCAAGGTGATCAATCCAACAATACTGGATGATTTGTAGGCCGATGCACTTGAGACCATGTGTCGGTTTGAAAAGTATTTTCCTCCATCATTCTTTGGCGTGATGCCTCATTTGGTTATTCCTCTTGTGCGTGAAATTAAACTTTGTGGGCCAGTTTGTATGAGGTACATGTATCCCTTTGAACGAGAAATGGGTACCTTAAAGGATATAGTGATGAATCCGGCCAAACCTGAAGCTAGTATTGTCCAACTAACGTTGATGAGGAAGTTGCTGGATTTCTTAATATTTAGCACATTTGCAAGAAGTTGGATTACCAAAGTCTCTCAATGAAGGGAGGCTTGGGGGTCATGGTACAATCGGTAGGAAAAGGATATCAATCGGCTATGAAATGAAAAGTAAGGCTGAGCTTTTCGTGCTTCAAAATCTTAGTGATGTTCCACCATATGTGACTGACCGTGTGTACTTTCTTAAAGATCAATATGCTTCAAAGAATGGCCCTCAACTGATAAAAGAGCATAGTCGTTCGCTCCTCACATGGTTCAAGAGTCGAGTGATGTCTCAATTGTCGGACACGCCTAATGATGTATCTGACACGTTGAGATGGTTGGCATATGGTCCTAAATGTCAAGTAATCTCTTATGAGGGGTACGAAAATCAATGGCTATTCTTTTTACATGGAGCGACAAGATGGAAAAACAACGATGCAAAACAGTGGTGTTATATATGGTTATAGGTTTGTCAATGAAATATGCTAGTGCGAAAGATAGAACACTTGTAGATAAGAAGAAATCTTACTACGAAGTCATTGAAGAAATATTAGAGTTGGAATATAAGGATTTTAAGAATCCTCTATTCTGGTGCAAGTGGGTTGATATTAGTCGCGGTGTCAAAAAAGATGAACATGGGTACCTGACACTTGTAAACTTTAGTGGAGTTGGGCATCTTGCAGATCAGTTCATATTAGCATCACAGGCAAAAAAATCTTTTACATGGTTAACCATGCCGACCGTAATTGGTTAGTTGTTCTTGAAGGCAAAAGAAGAATACTTGGCATCGACGATGTAGATGATGAAGAAGAATATGATGAGCAGTTTCATGAGACTCCACCTTCCTCACGGCATATCCCTCAAACAATTGATGATCACATGAGTTTAAGCGTCGAGTTCATGGTGAAGGATTTTATGTTGCAAAAGAGAAAGAGTGAGATAGATTGTTTGTTTTGAGTATTTTGGTTCAGTGATAGGGTGACGTACTTGTAAGTTTTGGTAGGGAGGCCCTTCCTAGAAGGTAAGACCTTTCCAAGAACTCAAATTTGTAATTTGTTTTGGTATTTGAGTTTTAATAAACGAAAATCTTGATGGAGTTCCAAGGAAAATATCAACTGTGTATGCATTTTGTAACTCATTTCCCTTAAGATTCAATCAATCAACACCTTTCTCATATATTACCTTTGCTGCTGTGATTCTGAATTGTCCGTAAACTGCTAGTGTGTTGCAGTGCGTTGTTCTGATTCTGTGCAGTCCGTTCACTGACTGTGATTGACTGAGTCTCTTCTTCTTGTGTATTCAGGTCAGAAGCTGCTGGTTCACCTCTGCTACCTCTTTCATCCAAAGACATGCTTGAGAAAATCTTGGTGAGAATCTATGCTCCTGAAAATGTTGCTGTTTAGTTCCGTTTTGTGCAGTCCGTTCTGTTCTGTGCAGTCTGTTCTGTTTTGTGTAGTCTGTTCTGTTTTGTGTAGTCAACACATGTTCAGATTTCATAACTGAAGATATGTGGAAGGAATTTGTGAAGATACGTACCTCATAATAATATATGTGGTATAAAAATCATTCTCCATTAAAGTTTTGATTAAATTAAAGTCCTTTTTTGGTTGCAATAATTTCTCTTTTCCCCTAAAATTAGGAAATAAGCAAGAAAGCAAGAAAGAGCCAATCTTTCAACAAATATCCTCATCACACGGGTGAATGACGTAGAAAATTTATGTTCCCTCGGTCTCTTCGGCATCCACTGGTTCCTCTAGGTCTACGGTTGTTTTGAGTTTGCCGGATAGAACATATGCATGGCTTCTTTCAAGATTAGTAGAAGATGAGAAAGGAAATCCTTACTTACCGAATGAGGAAACACAAAAGGTCAAGGAATCTATTGTAAGTCATGGCTAAATCATTCTTTTTTTTAGTTGCAGTTCTAGCTTGACTAAACTCGATCATTTCAGTTTTGTGCAGTATGTTCTGTGCAGATCAGTTCTGTGTAGGAATTAAATTGGTAGATCTTTTAGCCCCTTATCGTTGTGGGGGAAAATTCAGACTATTTGGGGGAGCGGGAGTGGATAAAGTTATGTTATGTTCAGAGCAGTTATGTACAGATCAATTCGGTTATGTGCAGATCGTTTGTTGTTCAGTTCAGTTTTATTTTGTGCAGTCAGTTCAGTTCGATCAGTTCAGTTCTGTGTAGTTTGTTCTGTGTAGATCAGTTCAGTTTTGTGCACTATGTTATGTATGTGCAGATCGGTTGTTGTTCTGTTTAGATCAGTTATGTGCAGATCAATTATGTTCTGTTTAGATGTGCAGATCGGTTGTTGTTCTGTTCAGATCAGTTTTGTGCAGATCATGCCATTTTTGTTCTGTACCGATCTTTCTGTGTAGATCGGTTGCTATTTTGTTCAGATCACTTCTGTGCCGATCAGTTCTGTTCTATACAGATCTGTTATTTTCAGATCAGGTCAGTTCTGTTCTGTGCAGATCACTTCTTTGCAGTTCAGTGCAGTTCAATTTTGTACAGTATGTTCTGTGCAAAATCAGTTCTGTTTTGTGCAATTTCATTTATGTTCTGAAATTTTCATGAAATCTATATAGAAGTGTTAAATTTTCCTCAACACTATTTGATTTCATGTAGGTTGAATGGAAGAAGAAAAAATATGAAGGGATATTTGTTCCTAATCGGTTTGATGATTTTTTATTTCGTGCACTTGGTAAGACTCACAATAGGAGACCAATTACATTTGGAAGTGGAGTATGCATCCAATCTTTGTGCAGGACTAGAGAGCGGTGTAGTTCTCGATGGTTTGAAGATGAAGAGATGGAGGAAATGGAAGCAAGAGTAACCCAAAGGGTTAGAGACGAGACAATACAAGAGATGAACTCCAAGATGGATGCCATGGTTAAGGAGAAATTTATCACATTTGCTAAAAAACTAGGTATCTAACTACCAAGTCATATGAGGATGGAGGATGATCCTAGTAGTTGTCAAGCTGGGGGTTTTGATCCATTTGCAAACATTCAAGTACATGATGATTTGTGTCTTTCAAACAATTTGTTTTTTAGTTAATTTTATTGAACTTTTCTAACATGTTACATAATATTTGTGCTATTCAAATAAATAATAAGGAACATGTCCCGTGCCGGCTATTCTTGTTCATGAACTCCGAGAAAGTCTTTGTTGCATTTAGGACCATACATCCGGAGTTGACTCGTGATCACCATAAGAACCTCAATCCCGATAACGTGAAGGTGAGCGTTGATGAATTTGAGCCCGCGTATTAACAAGCTTCAGTCAGTGCCCAAAGCTTTTGGTTTCACTCAGTGAGCCTTCTCAATGTATAAAGAAACTTGGACAAGCTCATGGTACTTTCACTCAGTGGCCAAAGCATTTGGTTTCGCTTATTGATGAGGTAACATATCATTGTGCATGATAATTTGAAGTATAAATATTATATCATGCATGTATGTTCACTAATATGTATATGGTTATTTGGAATTCATACCTCAGGCAAACGAGCCTACAAGCAAAGAGCTGAATGGGAAAGAGCCTACAAGAAAGAGCCTTGTTGGTGATGGGCTTTGTGACTCGCGCTGGCTTGTGGTGCCTCATGGGCTTGCTCGTCGAGCGATGGGCTGGCCCTCTTGTTGGCCTGTCGCTCGTCGTTCTTCTCATTCGTTTTCCAATCCCATAACTTATATCCGATTTCGACAATATTTCAAATTTTGATAATTTTTCTGATTTCGACAATATTTCCGATTTCGATAATATTTCCGTTTCCGGCAATATTTCCGATTCGGAAAATATTTCTATTTCTGTTAATATTTTTGAAACAAACCATATTTCCGGTTTCGGTAATATCTTCGAATTCGATAATATTTTTATTTCCGTTATGAACCATATCCCGTTTCCGGTAATATCTTCATTTCCGGCAAATATTTTCATTCTTTGCTTTTTAATGGTTTTAGCTCCCACTAGAACCAACATCCATCATTTCTGAATCTCCATAGTTAGATCGAGTATTTACTGAATATTATATTCACCTAGATACTTGATCCATTCACGTACTATTTGAGAGACCCTAGGGTTCAGTCAAGAGTAAGATGTGACATTAATATGATTAATTCCACTTGAACTGAAGCGCCCTCTAGTTAGGCACTCAGATCACTTGATCTCAATGAATAATTAACTTTTTAATTAATACTGATCCGCATTTATTAGACTTAGCATTAAATGCAAACTTGGACCAAGGGCTTTATTTCCTTCAAATGCAACCTTCAATCAGCAAACACACAAACACTTCAATAGAATACAACAATTCAAAACTCCAGAATCTTTATTACAAACATTTAAGTAGAGTGAAAAATATTAATATTATAATTATCAATTAAGTTAATAGCACAGACGGGACACGACTATGCAAGTCTGTATACATCAGATATCCCAACCTCAGTGACTAAATCAAGTTGAATTTTTTGCACATCCTGACAGTCTCCTGTATGCAAGAAGGTTATAAACCAGTCATGCTCATTTATAATATTCACAATAGTATAATATGGATACATGGGGGGTTGTTCTAACCTAGAAGGGAAGACTCAAAACAGTAACAAGCACAATATAACGCAACAATAGAGGAAAAATAAGAAAAAAAAACTGAAATCATTGTGTCAGATTTATGTGCAAATATTTTCAATTAGAAAAAACTGAAATCCATACACAAATCTGAAGTTCTTGTTACCAATAGCCCCAAATCCGTACTCCAACACTTGCATAAATTACACATTTCAGAATTTTACAGAATCGAAGGCCAATATCGCATGTGTCTCGATGATACAACACATGCAAGAAGAACTAATGCAACTAACAGTCGTTTCATTTTCAGCATTCCTTAATAAATGGGCCATGGTCAATAAAATACAAAACTAAACAAAATCACAGTACTCAATGCTCAAATTAAAATTTCTTTCCAAAAATACTCTATAAAATGCGGATGTTTAACCTTACTCTTTCTAAACCCAGAAATAATTTTTTTTTTTTCAAAACAAAGGGAATTCATTCTAGCTTCTTCCTCGAAATTCATGAAAACTACAAATTAAATAATAAATTTCTCAATCAAAACACAAACATTCAAAATCAATCAAAAACTAAAAATAAAAATAAACTGGCCTTGAAACATAATCGAATCAACGCGAACAAGAGAAAACCAAATTAAAAGAATCGCAAGAGAAAAAACCTTTAAAATAAAGTTACTCGAATCTTGGTGCAGTGTCTGATTGGCTGAAACCCTAATTAAACTACTAAATCATCCAACAAATACAATCAAACGAGCAATTTGAGGACCCGAATACAAATATATCCACAGATCAAACTAACACTATAACCAGTCAATCAAGTAAATATTTCAATACAATACAAATTAAGTATGTATTAGAATATTGTACACAATCAATCAATATTAAACCAGATCTAATTTAACAATTGTGTACAAAATACGAAATCAAATAAGAAAAAAGGATGAAATAAAGTTTACTAGAGATAAGAAGTAAGCCAGATTAAAGTTGCTTACCCGATCTGCTTGTGTTTTTGGGTTTCTCCATAATTGTAGATATTTTGATTGTGTGAGTGACTGTGGATCGTGAGATTGAGGGAAATGATATTAGAGAGATAAACCCTAGAAATATTAGACCCATATTATCGGATCGAAACCCCAGCAATACGACCCACCGGAAATCGAGATTTACTGAGATTTCTCCTTCTTTGTGGCAGAACCAAGCCATCTTCGTAGAGATTAATTTTTCAGAGGAAATGGAAAAATTTTGATGGGTCTCTAGTTATAGGAGATGATGAATGAAAGCACAAGATCGATTTTCAAGGGGGGAGAAGTTTTGAGGTTTCAGATCTGGAAAGAACAGGATGAGAGAGAAACAAAGGGTAGGCGAAAATGTGGTGGATCATATGGAATACGATAATATTAATGCGGCTTGGATCAATTGTGTCAATATTTAAGTTTTGTGCGATGCAAGCAAGTGTTCAATTTTGTCGCATATTAGTTAATCTGTGACGCAAATGACAAAAATGACCTATGTGAGATACATTTGCGTCGTAGGTTAATAAACAACCGAAGAAAGTTATATTTTTAAACAGAGATAACTTCGTTTGCATCACATAATTAAATGAGTGACACAATAATGCCGACGCAAATAAGAATTTTTGTACTAGTGTTCACAAGTGGCAATCTGATTCTTTAAAATCATTAATTCGAGGTCCATTTCCAGCCGAGAAACTTTGTCGAATATCATCCCACATGTCTTTTACATTATCAGTAAGAGGAATAGAGGAACGAATGGATGCGCCAGATCAATTGTGTTATGTATCCAAGCACCAAGCATGGAATTCACCTACACCCATAGAGCCATCTTGTCGGGTTTTTCCGCCGTTTGTGGTTCAATTGTGCCATCAAAGAACCCAATTTTGTTGTTTTCTTTAAAAGCATTGCCCATCGATCGAGCTCATTCTTCATAGTTTTCCCCACGAAAGACTACCGGCGAGATGACGATGTTTGTGTTTGATACGAGGTGGTGATAGTAAGGGGAGGATGCATCTATCGCCTTGGTTTCACTCAATGTAAAAAATTTTGATTTGATATATTTATTAATCAAACCTGATGTGATACCATGATAAACAGTAGAGAGAATGTGTGAAGTTGTAGTCCTCTGTATTTCATGAGGTTGCTTAGTGGCTCAATCACAATCAAATCTCTATTATATAAGACAATAGGGGAGGGGAAGGTTAGTAACTCCACTTTTCATGTCCCCAAACAAAAAGACTAAAATACCCTCCTATTTTGTTGTTTATCACTGCTTGCTGAGCCTCTCTCTCCCTCTCACTTTTCTCTCTCCTCACTTGTCGCTCACTTACTCGTCGTCGTTCTAGGGTTATACTTCCTAGGGTTATAGTTCCTTGTCGTTGTCTCTCACCAAATCGCGTCCCAATTACCTCCATCCTCAACCACCCCAGCAGCGGTGTCTCCCTCGGTAGCCAAATTCTCATCATAGGAAGGTGGGTTCCTCTCCCTTTTTCTCTCCTCTCACATGTCCATTAACCTAGCTTCTTCAATTCAATTCAATTTCGGTCAAATTCTGTGATTTCTCATAATTATAATGGATGCTTTGTTTTAATTTGGTTGAATTTTCTCGTTTTCCCTCTCTCTCTCTCTCTCTCTCTCTCTCTCTCTCTCTCTCTCTCTCTCTCTCTCTCTTTCTCTAGCTAAAGAATCATGAGTTTGAATGGTGCTCGGATTTTCTATAGAACATACGGCCATGGACCCGTGAAAGTTCTTCTTATAATTGGTAAATTACTAACTTTTGAGATGTTTAAAATGAAAAATTGATTTTCGAAGTCGGGTTTTGTTTAATTTTTCTAGTAAATGTTGAAATTTTGATGATTTTGAATGACCAGGTTTAGCTGGGATACATGATTCATGGGGCCTCAAATCAGAGGGCTGGTAGGGACTAAGGTACCCAATAATGATGAATCAACGGTGGATGATGCGAGTGCAGGGAATGGGAGTATGGAGGTTTGTGCATTTAATAACCGGGGAATGGGTCGGAGCTTGGCTCCTATGAAAGATCCGAGTTTACGTAAGTTTTAACAACAATGGTTAATTTTTTTTTATTGAATTTGATGTTTGTTTGTGGAATTGTTGAACGATTTTGAATTATGAGATGAACCCACATTAGGAAATTCTGTTTTGGTTGACCTTGATTTTTTCGTTTTCCTTAATTTAAGGAGAACTTTCTAATTTTATGCTTTATTTGATTGTGTTCATTACAGTTAGTGAATCACTATGTGATGATGAAATTAGGGTTTATATTGTTCAATTGTACATGAAATTTCCAAACAAAAGTTCTGGAATTTCCAACATTTTCTTGAATTTAGTAACCCAATTCCTCTAATTTGTTCGAATTATCATGCCAATAAGATACGATGTTATCACAGTTAATTTATATCATTATATTGTTATCTTAGTGGCATGATACTATACGATGTTATCCCATATGGACCTCTTAGTATAATTAAATTAAAGGAATTTTGAATAATTAATCTGTCCATCCAATAGTACTATAATATTAAGTAATTGATCTGCTGACTGCTGATACAACGCCACCCGTTGTTTCCAAACAATAGAGGTACAATGTATTCCCTCTATAGCGGCAGTTCATAAACATATACTTACATTTCAGAGTTCAGACTAGAGCTGATAACCTGATATAGATGAATTTGATGCGATTTGAGATCCAATTACAACAAGTCTTAAGAGCTACTAGAGGTGTCAAACAACAAACTTTAGGCTTCAGATTCCCATATAACTTTGAACCGATTTCATATTAGAGCTGATTTCATATTTTAATGGGTGATTAATAGTTGTGAATATATGTGGTTAAGTAAATAATAATAACACAACTGGTTTAATTTATTTATATGAATGATTGAATACAGACATGGAGGTACTTACAAAGTGCTTAAGAATTTGCTTAAGCACAAGCTGGTCAATTCATGCTCTCCCATTTTTTTCCTATCTCTGGTCTAAATTCACAAGCATAATTTATGTTTCAATAACATGCACACGAGTCATAACATAACAAGAGTGGTTCTTTTAATTCGATACGATCAAGTTTAAATATTAATATTGCAGCAATAGTGCAAAGCCTGTCAGCTATAGAATATAAGGTTTTACATAAACTTCAAACAATGTCCACAATGGGGCTTACAGGGGGAAAGTAGGAAGAAAATAAAGAAGCAAAGAGCAGGCGTAATGAATAGATATATAGTCAGCTGAATAAGTTACATTGGAGGAATAATTGTTCAGTAATGTGTAAAGCATGTCAGCAACGTAACAACAAAGAATAGTATATAACTTGAAACATAGGACCACCGTTAGAAATTCAAATCCTTACCTGGCATCTCACGTTATCAAAATCGTGCATATATTGTTAACAGGTGTACCTTGACTGCACCAATACCCTGAAATAGCATATCAGGACTTTAACGATCAGTCTAATATTGTCTGAGGTAAATATAGACAAAGCTAAATCTTTCTTTCTTCAAATGGTATTAATTGGTTTCTATTAACTTTTAAAAATATTTGGAGGAAAAATTTAAGGATGTGTAACATACATCTGTACATGAACCGCAATCCAAACTCTAAGGGATAATGTCATCTTAATGGGGGCTATTTAAGTATATAATTTCTTAATAGAGATATTGCTAAAATTTGTTTGAAATAGTTTACGAGTTTATCTTTTCATAGCCCCCTTCTGTCTAAACTATCCCCTGTTGTACAAATGTATATTAATCTTCCAAATTATACATCTATATTTTCATCGAGAAGCTTTCAGTATCATTGAATGGTTGCTCCTACATTGACCTTTCATGATTATTATTCACTAATCAAGTTTTTATTGCGATAAAATATGACAAATATTGCTATTACACAGTCTTCCTTCTAAAAGAATTTGGGTTGTTCAGGGGTGCAGTCACTTATTTTTGGTAATACCCAACTATTGCTTGTTACAGCATGAAGATAGATGAAGTCTTCTTCTAACCATTAGACTTAGGTCTGGTTTTGAGTTATTTGAATGATTTTGGACCTATAGTAGATTTTATTCATTATTCTTTCATGTTGTATCTTCAAAAAATTCTAAGTCATCAAGAGTAGTGAAAATTCATTTTTTAATTCCTTGGCCCCTTGGGATTAGGATATGCATTTATCCGTTAAGAGTGTGTGTGTGTGTTGTTTGGGGGGTAGTTTTTTCTTCTTCCAATCAAGAATTATGTTGTTCTGTAACTAAATGTGAGTCTCACATATTTAGTTATTGCTGGTAGAATTTTGGTTCAATATGTTATCTAATTTCAGTGTATATAGAGTTTGTTGGGTGATTCAGCCTAGCCTAGATGATCCTAGGGCCACGGCATGTGGAGTGGAGGCATACATGCATTGTTATTTGTAGGGGTTTTTTTTTTGTGTCAAAACTTGTTTCCCGTTCTACAAGAGGGGCGGTTCTTTAGAAAACCGTAGAATTTTTGTACCTTGAATGAGTCGCCACCAAACATTGTTTAAAGTCTCGTTTGGAAAGACCGCAAGTGAATCTATTTTGGATAAGGCCTTGAATCCTTGAAACGGATGGGTGAGATCCGGGCACGGGAACAAAAATGCTTATTCGGCGAGCTTTAGAAATATTCAAGTACGTTGGCACAACATTGTTTTCGAAAATAAACCCTAGATTAGAATATGTGGGTTTGTATTTAGAGCAAATTGAATCTCTAATTGTATGGTGGTCACTTTGCTTTAAAGAATTGATTTAAGGAACCTAAGGCCGGTTTGTCCAAAAATATCTTTGTTAAGCGTGATGTAACCTTTGTATTTTGTTGTATTTAGCATGTTGGTGATGAAAGCAATAAAGCAAATAAAGCAACATCACAATACTAAATAAAGTGCGGAATTAGTAAATAAAAGACCCCCTAGAAAAGGACTAGGGAGTAGGTCCACATTGCCTAGAAAGGGACTAGGCAAGTAAAGGTGCGGAATTGAAAGTGCGGTATGGAAATTGCGGTATTGAAATTGCGGTATTGAAAGTGCGGTATTGAAAGTGCGATATTGAAATTGCGATATTGAAAAGTGCGATATTGAAATTGCAATATTGAAAGGTACATAATTAAAATTTGTACTTGGGCACATAAGATTCGAACGCCAAGCGGCTCCTTAAAAATAAGTGCGCCCGACACGAATTCAAAGCCAAATATCTCAACTTGGGAGAGGTTGCTCAACCCAAATGTCCTAGATTTTGCATGTAAACTTGAACTTGAAAGCTTGAATATTGAAGTTTTGAACTTTAAATAATTGAAGTTTGAACTTGAAATGATTGAAATTTGAACTTGAAATGATCCTAGTTTAGGGATATAACCATGAACAACCCTTAACATGGTGGGATCTTGAAAATTGAAAACTTGAACTTGTATATTGAAAATAGCCTGAGTTTTGAATCTCAAAAGACTAAACCTTTAAATGTTAAAAGGTGTCATCTTTGATTACCCCATGTTTGAAGATGATTCTAGTCCAAGAGGTGATTGTAAACAACTTGGACATCCTCGAATCTTGAAAATTTTGTATTTTGCATTTTGAAAAAGTTTGTATTTTTGGAAAACATGTATGATTGTTGCAAGTGTTGTTTTTTAATGATTAAAAAAAACACCACCTTGCTAATCATTTAGAAATGAAAGTAACATGGTAGATTAGAATGGGATTCAGATTAACCTAGTTAGATTTAGGCAAGAACTCCCAATCGCTTTGGAATTTAGGAATTTTGTAAGTGTTTTTGAGGAGTTTTTGAATTGTATTTTGGGGCGTAATGTCGAAATTACGACGTTGTATTGTTGTTCCCCTCCTCATTATGCTGAAAATGAGGGGTATTTATAGAAGGAATGGGTGCAAGGCACCAGCACACGTCAGTGCAGGGCGCTGAACCAGCGCTGGGCGCTGGTGACGTGGCTTGAATGCCGCCAAAGCAAGGACGGGGAATTGTCCTTGTTTCGTCTTGTAGTGTTGTACCTGTTGTACGAGTAGTACTAGGTTTGGCGTTTCGTATTTGCTTGGAGGTTAAGGCATCGTTTAGCGTCTAAAAACAAGCCTTTCTCGGGTTTTGAATTCCGGTTTTACGGGACGGGGCCCGGCATGCTCGGTTTTGTGGTTCGGCGCCCGAATTTGACTTGCCTTATATTATTTTGAGTGGAAAAGGCCTAGTAAACCCGGGATGGTCTACTAGATGAGGTTGTACTTGGATTTTGAAATTGAATTTGGAAAATTGTATTTTGTACCGAGAACCGAAAGGGGAACAGTCTCGGGGGTTGGATTTTGGATCTTGAATTTCGGAGGCATTCTTAGCAATTGGGATTTCCGCCTGGAGTTACTCCAATCACCTAACAAGGATAATGGTATCGTCATCATCCCAAAGGGGAGACACAAATTAGGTGTCTACAGAAGCTCTCACTTTGACTGAGCATTCGGTTAGGAAAGCGCAAGTCAAAGTATTTTGAAAGGGACGGAGAATGATCAAGATGTTCTGCAATCAAGACCACTCTTTGTACGTTGGTACCTGCATAAAACAGGCGTTAGAAAAAAGGATAGAGTCTACCTCGAGGCGGTTGGTGATGACTCCGGTTTGTACTTGTATTTTTCCGCCTTCAGTTTAGGACGAAGCTTGGCATCGAAAATTTTGAATCTTAAATTTTTTGAATCTTGAATTTTTGAATACCCGGAGTTAATCCGTTGGGGATGTGCTTTGCTGGGGATAAGAGCTTTTTGCTGGCCCTTAAAATTTGGAATTTTGACTGACTTTCCCGGAGCTTGGGTCCGTTGGGAGTTGAACGCCTGAGTCGTTGTATTTTTGGACTTTGTATTCTTGAAATATGCATCTGTTTGTACTTGGAGATACAGGTGTATACCCGTATTTTCGATGGATGGCTTGATGCGATGTTTGATGCTTGGTGCGGAAGACCGTAGCAGCTAAGGACGTGCAATCAGCACGGGAGACCGCGCGCTGAAGATTCGCGCATGCATGGGGCAGCGCTGGGCGCTGGGGCTGAGCTATAAAAGCTCCCCTTGCCGTGCCATTTTGAGGCACAGTCTCTTGAATTCTTTGCTCTTTTCACTCAAAGGTCGATTAGGCTCTTCCCTTGATCTTGTTCTTGCCTCATCCATGTATGTATTTCATGTTTTTGCTTATGAAATAACTCTAGGATTGCATGTAGTTTTGATTTTCTCGTACTTTGAAATGATGCTTGTATGCTTAAGCCTTTTGAATCTTGTAGAGGACTGTTTGATAGCGACTTGAACTTGAACTGTTGGAACTTGTAGTTTTGAATTTTTGAAAGTTTTCTTGAATGTATATTTTTTGTATCGGCTTCGGCATGGATAGCCTAGGCGTTGTTGTGGAATTTGTATACCTGCTTTGGCATGGGTAGCCTAGGCGTTGGTGTTTGAACTTGTATACTTGCTTTGGCATGGGTAGCCTAGGCGTTGGTGTTTAAACTTGTATACCTGCTTTGGCATGGGTAGCCTAGGCGTTGGTGTTGAACTTGTACCTTGAACTGGCGGTCCACTGGGGATTTATCTTGAATTCTTTGACTTTGTTTAGGCTAGTATAGGATAGCCCCCAGTTTAGAATTCTGATACCTTGTACTCCGCTTGATTTAGTATGCCTCGTCACACTCAGAGGAAGCTCGCCGAATTGTCGATAGCTCGAGCTGCTGAGGAGGACGCTTCAGATGATGAAGCGGCTGCAATAAACGCGCCCAACGTGGGTATGGTTCCCCGGGATGCGCCTGCCTTTAGTGGTGCTGGTTGGAGCTCTTCCGACCTGGTGTTTCGGCAGGAGTGGCACTTGTCTCAGCGGCCTCGCGCTGGCATGGTGAGTCTTGTATTGTGCTTTGAATTTGTATCTTGTATTTATATAGGTTTGGAGTTAACTCGTTCACCTGTAGGCCGATGGAAAGCCGTTTCGTACCTTCTGGTCCTTGGTGGAGGTTCAGAGGGCTTTTAAAGCTCTTCGTGCTGATGAGGAGGCCATGGCGATTTGGTCGCAGACGGGTCTGGCCGACTTCTGGTGTACTACGGGAGGCTCTTCGAGGAGAAAAGGGATCAAGCCCCGACTGTGGGCTTTGTTGGAGCGGTGGTGGGATACCACCAACACTTTTCACATGGCATGGGGGGAGATCACCATTACCCCCTTTGAGTTTGCTATGATCACGGGTCTTCCTTTTTCTGAGAGGAACGTGACCTTTGATCCGGAGCTGACGTGGCGCTCTGCCGCTGCCAGGGACTTGCTTGGCCCTGTTGTTGACTTGTCAGATGACGATGCCCATGCTTCTGTGACGGTGATCGTGGAGGCTATCTGCGGTGTGGGTGTGTCCACGGAGCAGAGGGTTAGGCTCTTCCTCCTAGCCTTGGTGAGCAGAGTGATGGTCCCGAGTAGGAATAGTCGGGGGCACATCCAGTTCCTGTCCGTTCTAGGGGACTTAAGAGCTTTTTTGAGCTATAACTGGGGTGGATTAGCATATAGCCACCTTTTGTATGAGATGAAGCGGGCTTCTCGGACTGCGGTGGGGAGTGACCCGAGCATGGCTTCTCTATGGAGTGTGCTGGAGGTATTTAAGACTCCTTGTACCTTGTACTTTGTACTTGTATGCTTGTATTTGAATTTGACTGATGTTTTTCTTTCTTCTTGAAAGATTTGGATATATGAGCACTTTCTGACTTTGGCGCCGGATCGTACTAGAGATGCGGCTTACCCGTATGCTGCCTCTTGGATAGGAGCGGTGCGCAGCAGTGTGCCTCTGGCGGCCTCTCGTAAAGCTTGGAGAGTCTTACCTGCTGAAGAGGTAATATTCTTGTACTGTTGTGCCCTCTTTGTATTTGTATTTGTGTTGTTGCCTGAGTTGTCTGTTTTGCAGGTGGTATGGCGTCCTTTTGCCAATGCGCTTATACCTACCTCGGCTGCACGTGCCCATTTCCTGTCTGGGCGGCGGGTTTTTCTTCCAGGTGTGTATCGCCATATGTGGTACCTAGTAGAGAGAGTGTCCCCTCAGCACAATTCGGGGGAGAGACTTATCCCCAAGGACCCACCAGGGTCCATGCTGGCGTTGGATGAAGAGTTGGCCCGGCTCTATGTGGAGGCTAGGGGCGATGCTGTTTGCCGCTCTTGGAGGGATTTTGTACACAGGAAGGGGAGCTATGACGACTTCCTGAGGAGGCTGGCTCCACCAGTACGCTTCGTACTGCCGGTGAGCTTTGTGTTAGGTTATGATTCATATGACAATTCATAAATCATGCGGAAACAACCATTTAGCCAGGAATACATATTATTTACACATAATCATATAGCATAATTTAGATGCATACTCTTTGTTGCGTGCCTTCCCTAGCTGCGCCCGAACCGAACAAGAACAAGTCTTTAGGACTCCAAGTGTCGTCCCTCCGTAGATAGTCCACAGCACGTCCGGATCCGCCTTAAGATTGACCAACTAGAATCGCCCTTAAGGTACTAGAATTTTCGGCACTCTTAGGTAAGAAATATGGCTGAATTTTTCTCTCAAAACTCACTTTGAATACTTGAATTAATCTCTGAAAATATGTGACCCTAGGCACGTATTTATAGAGTTATGGAAAGGGAATTGGAATCCTAGTAGGATACGAATTAATTAAACTTAGAATCCTACAAGAACTCTAATTAATTAATTTATCCTTTTAGGAATAGGATTTTAATCATATACTAATTCTAATAGTTTTAGGAATCGTGCATGAACACAAACTCACACACACACGGCAGCCACGATGGGCCGCCCATGCGTGTGCGTGCGAGCAGCAGCCCACGCAGCGAGGCCATGGCCTTGGGGCGCGCTGGGCCTGCCTTGCGGTGGGCCTGGGCGCTGCCTTGGCTGGGCGCGCGTTTGGCTTGCTGGGCGATGGCCCGACTTCGTGCTGGGCCTTCGTCCGGCAGGCCTCGTCCGATGCTAATTCGTACGATACGATTCCGATTAAATTCCCGGTTCCGGAATTCATTTCCGATACGAACAATATTTAATATTTCCGATTCCGGAATCAATTTCCGTTTCGAACATATATTTAATATTTCCGTTTCCGGAATTATTTTCCGATTCCGATAACATTTGCGATTCTGACAATATTTCCGTTTCCGGCAATATTTCCGATTCTGGAAATATTTCCATTTCCGATAATATTTTCCGATACGTACCATGTTTCCGTTTCCGGCAACATCTACGACTTGGATAATATTTATATTTCCGATACGATCCATATTTCCGTTTCCGGCAATATCATCGTTTCCGGAGTATTCATTTCTTGCCTGTGACGATCTCAGCTCCCACTGAAACCAAGATCCGTCGATTCCGAATATCCATAGATGGAGTATTTAATGCCATTAAATACTTGATCAGTTTACGTACTATTTGTGTGACCCTACGGGTTCAGTCAAGAGTAAGCTGTGGATTAATATCATTAATTCCACTTGAACTGAAGCGGCCTCTAGCTAGGTATTCAGCTCACTTGATCTCACTGAATTATTAACTTGTTAATTAATACTGAACCGCATTTATTAGACTTAACATAGAATGCATACTTGGACCAAGGGCATTATTTCCTTCAGTCTCCCACTTGTCCTTAGGGACAAGTGTGCATTTCCTAATTCCTTTGTCGCTCGATGCTTGCTCTTGAACATAAGGTAAGAGTTGTCATCCTTATTATGTCCAGAGGTGTTCCTCGGTTTCAGAGTTCAACTGATCAAATAAACAGATAATCATAGCCTATGATTCATCCGAGCACGGCCATGCATTTCACAGTTTCTAGCTCTCCGAGTGGCCTTGTACAACTTTTAAGCATCTCATCCCGATTTATGGGAGGACAATCCCAATCTTGCGATCTTGAGATTAGACTTCGTTTGATAGGTGATTACCTGAGCGTTGCCTTTATAGCCTCCTTTTACGGTGCGACGGTTGGTCAACGTCAAAGCAACCAGTTCTCAAACAAGTAATCTCAAATCACTCAGGTATTGAGGATTTAGTATCTAATAATTTAATGAAATTTACTTATGACAGACTTTCATCTCTTACAGTAAAGTTTCATAGGTCTTGTCCGATACTAGTCTTCCCAAAGTAAGTATCTATGCAAATGATTATGACATTGCCATGTCCACATAGTTCAAGAAACAGAACTACTAGTCATCTTGCATTCTAGTCGTCTAACGTTTTCTATGCGTCCAATTTTATAGAAAACTCCGACTAGGGACCATTTTCAACCTTTGACATTCAAGTTCACTTGATAGACATTTCTTAGTCACAGGACTGGTCCTGACAGTCTATCTTGAATATATCGTCAAATTGAAGGGACTCATCATTTAATAAACCACAAATTAAATGGAAAAATGAATTCTTTTCATTTATTGTGAATGATTAACCAATAATGTTTTACAAAGATTTAAACTCTAAAACTTCAAAACATTAAACAGAGACATCAAAGCCATTCTCCAATATGCTTGATTCCCATAGCTGCAGTGTGCGAGTTGTGCTTCGCCTGCGGCAGAGGTTTAGTTAATGGATCTGATATGTTGTCATCAGTTCCAATTTTGCTAATCTCGACTTCTTTTCTTTCAACGAACTCTCGTAGAAGGTGAAATCTACGAAGTACATGCTTGACTCTCTGGTGGTGTCTAGGCTCTTTTGCCTGTGCAATAGCTCCGTTATTGTCACAATACAGGGCTATTGGTCCTTTAATGGAGGGGACTACACCAAGTTCACCTATGAACTTCCTTAGCCATATAGCTTCCTTTGCTGCTTCATGTGCAGCAATGTACTCCGCTTCAGTTGTAGAATCCGCAATGGTGCTTTGCTTAGCACTTTTCCAGCTTACTGCTCCTCCGTTGAGGCAGAAGACAAACCCAGACTGTGATCTGAAATCATCTTTGTCGGTTTGGAAACTTGCGTCCGTATAGCCTTTAACAATTAATTCATCATCTCCACCATACCAGGAAGTCATCTTTGTGCCTTTTCAGGTACTTCAGAATGTTCTTGGCAGCAGTCCAATGCGCCTCTCCTGGGTCTGACTGGTATCTGCTCGTAGCACTGAGTGCGTACGCAACATCCGGGCGTGTACATATCATAGCATACATTATTGAACCAATCAATGATGCATATGGAATCCCATTCATTCGTCTACGCTCATCAAGTGTTTTTGGGCACTGATTCTTGCTTAGAGTCATTCCATGAGACATGGGTAGGTAGCCTCGCTTGGAGTCCGCCATCTTGAACCTATCAAGCACCTTATTGATATAAGTGCTTTGGCTAAGTCCAATCATCCTTTTAGATCTATCTCTGTAAATCTTGATGCCCAATATGTACTGTGCTTCTCCTAGATCCTTCATCGAAAAACATTTGCCAAGCCAAATCTTGACAAAGTTCAACATAGGAATGTCATTTTCGATAAGCAATATGTCGTCGACATATAATACTAGGAAAGCAATTTTGCTCCCACTGACCTTCTTGTATACACAAGATTCGTCTGCGTTCTTGATGAAACCAAAGTCACTGACTGCTTCATCAAAACGTATATTCCAGCTCCTGGATGCCTGCTTCAATCCGTAGATTGTTTCTTTATCTTGCATACCTTTTTAGCATTCTTTGGATCCTCAAAACCTTCAGGCTGTGTCATAAACACAGTTTCTGTTAAAACGCCGTTTAAGAAAGCAGTTTTGACATCCATCTGCCATATTTCGTAATCGTAATATGCAGCGATTGCTAACATTATCCGAATAGACTTTAGCATTGCAACTGGTGAAAAGGTTTCATCATAATCCACACCGTGGACTTGCCTGTAACCTTTTGCAACCAATCTAGCTTTGAAAACTTCAAGTTTCCCATCCTTGTCCTTTTTCAGTTTGAAAACCCATTTGCTTCCAATGGCTTGGTAACCATCTGGCAAATCGACCAAATCCCATACTTGGTTTTCAGACATGGAGTCTAATTCAGATTGCATGGCTTCTTGCCATTGCTTGGAGCTAGGGCTCGTCATAGCTTGTTTGTAAGTCGCAGGTTCATCACTTTCAAGTAATAGAACGTCATAGCTCTCGTTCGTCAAAATACCTAAGTACCTTTCCGGTTGAGATCTATATCTTTGCGATCTACGCGGGGTAACATTTCTAGATTGACCATGATTCTCACCAGATTCTTCTAAAGATCTCTGAGTTTCATCCTGAATGTCATCTTGAGCATTCTCTAGAGTTTGTTGTTCGACTCGGATTTCTCCGAGGTCTACTTTTCTCCCACTTGTCATTTTGGAAATGTGATCTTTCTCCAAAAAGACACCATCTCGAGCAACAAACACTTTGTTCTCAGATGTATTGTAGAAGTAATACCCCTTTGTTTCCTTTGGATAGCCCACAAGGATACATTTGTCAGATTTTGGATGAAGTTTGTCTGAAATTAATCGTTTGACGTATACTTCACATCCCCAAATCTTAAGAAAAGACACATTTGGAGGCTTTCCAAACCATAATTCGTATGGAGTCTTTTCGACAGCTTTAGACGGAGCTCTATTTATAGTGAGTGCAGCTGTATTTAGTGCATGTCCCCAAAATTCTAATGGAAGTTCGGCCTGACCCATCATTGACCTGACCATGTCTAGCAAGGTTCTGTTCCTCCGTTCCGATACACCGTTCCATTGTGGTGTTCCAGGAGGAGTCAATTCTGATAGAATTCCACATTCTTTCAGATGGTCATCAAATTCATAGCTCAGATATTCACCGCCTCTATCAGACCGTAGTGCCTTAATCTTCTTGCCTAATTGATTCTCTGTTGATTCTGAGTTTTGATGATGACAACGCAAACTTCCTAATCGTTGTTTAAGTGTGTTTTTGGAATGCTAAGTTAGGGAGTGCCTGAGTAGGACAAACTAAGCATGTGGAACAAACACTAAGCAATGCATGGAATTCCTAAAGAATCGATCAAGTCTGCTTATGAAGGTTGTTCCCAAGACAGCTGTTCCCGAGACAGCGGGAACAGCTGTTCCCAAGACAGCGGGAACAGTTGTTCCTAAGACGGCTGTTCCCACGACGGCTGTTCCCAAGACAGCTGTTCCCAAGACGGCTGTTCCCAAGACAGTTGTTCCCGAGATGGCTGTTCCCAAGACAGCTGTTCCCAAAGACGGCTGTTCCTAAAGAAGGCTGATCCTCAACGGCTGATCCTAAGCAAGTTATTAAGGTGTTCCTCATATATTATAAGGATCATCAATGTTCCGGAGAAGGAACAATGCATGAAGCGTTCAAGCGAAGCTTCAAAAGGTGCCAACATAGAAGCTACAACATATGAGTTTATGTTTAGATTTTATGTAAGTATTTTAATAACGTTTATGCATAATATGGAACAAAAGGAACACGTGTGTTTTAATATGTTTGAGAAAATAGTTTTTGTAAATAAAATAAAGTTTTATAAAGGAAAATCTTTTGGAAAATAAATAAAACGATTTTGAGAAAATCAACATTGGATTCTGATTTAGAATTCCTTGTTTTCCAAGAAAAGGTTTTTACTTGTTCCTAAAACTACTCCCACTATTTTCTCTAAAATTGAACGTGTTAAAAGTGGTTTGAAGAAGTGTCCCTGTTTCTCTCAATCAACGTGCACGTTACTGCTCCCAGTAACTGTTAGTGGCCGTTGAGGGGAACATGGGAAACTGACCAAGAAAGTTCTTCTATAAAAGGAAAAGGTTTTACATTTCTCAAATCACAACTGACAACGAGCAATATTTTTAAAGAACTTAAGAGTTTTTATCAAAAGTCAGTTTGCAAAAGAGCGTGTTCCTAAAGTTCCTTTATTGTACATAAGCTTCATTGAATACTAGAGTTTTCATAATTCGAGTTGTAATTGTGGGGTTAAGGATCGAGTGATCCTTGAGTTGTGGGGTTAAGGATCAAGTGATCCTTGAGTTTTGAGTGTAAGGGTTGAGTGATCCTTAAAGTGACTTAGAGTCAAGTCAGTAAGAGAGTGTGAAAGGAGCAAGCACTGTAATCAAAGGGGATTACAGTGGGGAACTCGTGTTCAAGTGGAACTCGAGTTATTGAGTGTGTTGTATTCGAGCGATTACAATATATAAAAGAGTTTGAGGTTTTCCCTTCTTGATAAGGATCAAGAAGTTTCCTCAGTTTTCACATTCTTCGTATTAATTTGATAGTTGTTCCTTTAATTTCTAAATTCCGCAAAGGAACACCCTAAGTTCAACGAAACAATTCACCCCCCCCCCCCCTCTTGTCAGTGTTCCTACTGGAATATCATTCTCTACTTCACTCTGAAATTCCTTGAATTTGTCAAAGGATTCAGACTTATGCTTCATTAGGTAGACATAACCATACCTACTGAAGTCATCAGTAAAAGTGATAAAGTAGCTGAAACCACCTCTAGCATTTGTACTCATTGGTCCACATACATCTGTATGGATTAAACCCAATAGTTCATTTGCTCTTTCTCCAACTTTAGAGAAAGGTTGCTTTGTCATTTTTCCAAGTAAACATGATTCGCATTTACCATAATCCTCTAAGTCAAATGGTTCTAGAATTCCTTCCTTTTGAAGTCTTTCTAAGCGTTTCAAGTTTATATGGCCTAATCGACAATGCCACAGATAGGTGAGATCTGAATCATCCTTTTTGGCCTTTTTGGTATTTATGTTATATACTTGTTTGTCGTGATCTAATAAATAAAGTCCATTGACTAATCTAGCAGATCCATAAAACATCTCTTTAAAATAAAACGAACAACTATTGTCTTTTATTAAAAAGGTAAATCCCTTAGCATCTAAGCAAGAAACTGAAATGATGTTTTTAGTAAGACTTGGAACATGGAAACAATCTTCCAGTTCCAAAACTAGCCCGGAGGGCAACGACAAATAGTAAGTTCCTACAGCTAATGCAGCAATCCGTGCTCCATTTCCCACTCGTAGGTCGACTTCACCCTTGCTTAACTTTCTACTTCTTCTTAGTCCCTGTGGATTGGAACATAAGTGTGAGCCACAACCTGTATCTAATACCCAAGAAGTTGAATTAGCAAGTATACAGTCTATAACGAAAATACCTGAAGATGGAACGACTGTTCCGTTCTTCTGATCTTCCTTTAGCTTCAAGCAATCTCTCTTCCAATGCCCCTTCTTCTTGCAGTAGAAGCATTCGGATTCAGAAGTGGGTTGACTGACCTTCCTCTTTACAGATTTGGCGCCAGTTTGCTTAGTTGGGCTGGCCTTGTTGCCACCTTTCTTAGCATTCCTCTTCTTTCCAGATTTCTTGAACTTGCCCCCACGCACCATAAGCACATCCTGCTTATCACTTTTGAGCGTCTTTTCAGCGGTCTTCAGCATACCGTGAAGCTCAGTGAGCGTTTTGTCCAGACTATTCATACTGTAGTTCAGTTTGAACTGATCATACCCGCTATGAAGAGAATGGAGGATGGTGTCTATAGCCATTTCCTGAGAAAACTGCTGATCCAGCCGACTCATATTCTCAATGAGTCCAATCATTTTGAGAACATGTGGACTTACGGGCTCGCCTTTCTTAAGCTTGGTCTCAAGAATTTGCCTATGAGTCTCGAATCTTTCGACTCGAGCCAGATCTTGGAACATGTTCTTCAACTCACTGATGATTGTGAAAGCATCTGAGTTGATGAACGTTTCTGCAGATCCGCACTCATGGTGGCGAGCATTAGACATTTCACATCCTTGTTGGCATCAATCCAACGATTGAGGGCTGCCTGAGTGACCCCGTCGCCTGCAGCTTCGGGCATCGCCTCATCTAGGACATACTCCTTTTCCTCCTGCATAAGAACTATTTGCAAGTTCCTTTGCCAGTCAAGGAAGTTTTTCCCGTTCAACTTCTCCTTTTCGAGAATTGATCGAATGTTGAATGAATTATTGTTTGCCATATTAAAAACTACAATTGAAAAGAATAAACAAATAAATAACCATTCACAGTTTCTCTTAATAAACTTAAATTCTAGCATACATGCATAATTCAATGTTTATTAAGCATTTTATTCAAGTTATGTGTTCCGGCAGGTGTGAATAAAATGATTCCAAGATCCTAAAATCATTGAAGAACTAAGCACAGTTTGTCGACTTAATCCTAGAACATCTTAGGTAAGCAAAAGCCTTTTGCTAATAGTCTAGAAACTATTCTTGGTTGATAGGTACTTCTAAGAACTTATTACGTAAACCTATCGATTTTGCCACGACATAAAAGGACTCCTTACTTATATCGTTGAGTTTCACCAAAACTAACATGTACTCACAATTATTTGTGTACCTTGCCCCTTTAAGACCAATAAGTAACACCTCGCTGGGCGAAAACTATTACTAGATTGATGTAAAGGATATCCAAGCAAGTGTATATTTTGGCATGGCACCTTATAACTCAATTTTTAAGTTTGGAACTTAAGGCTCTTACTATGTTGGTTAGATTTTAAGTGAACTAAAATCCTTAATCATGCAACATAATCAAGCTTTTGATCTCATGCATTTTAAGACATATTTAAAAGCAATAAATAACTTAAAACATGCATAAGATAAATGTGATCTAGTATGGCCCGACTTCATCTTGAAGCTTTGACTTCAAAGTCCGTCTTGAAAATCTCCGTGGGAGGCACCATTTTCTTCAAATAGGATAAGCTATAACTAATTACAACTATTTGTTGGTACGCAGACCATATTTGAATTGAAAAACAACTTTGGTACTTTAGACCAATTACATTCAAATTAATGGTACGCAGACCATATTTTCTATCCTATTTGGGCCATACTAGTCACTTCATAACCTGCAAAACAGTACATATACAATATATACCATTCACCCATTCATTATCATGAATGGCCCACATAGCTGGTTAGTAAAACACATTATGCATCACGTAAACATTTGCAGCAATTAATCAAGGGCACCAATAATCTACCAATTATTCAGTCCTTATTAATTCTAATCAAGTTGTTTTAACCTTAAGGATTTGTAGACCTAATCAAGAGTTTATGACTAAAAGGGCTCCCACTTAAACCAATAAATTCATATGCTTTACTAATTTTAAACATAAAAATGTATTTCTAGTCTAACCGGAAACATACAAATTTAATTAAAATTTAAAGCTCATATAAATTTATAATTGAATCCAAAAGTTTAATTTAATTTCAGTTGTATTTAAATTAATTCATGATTTTAATTTTAGTAAAATAATTAGAATAAATAAAATTTATTATAATTACAATATTCAAAATCAAAATCCAAGAAAATAATTTAAATTATTAATTTTAAAATTAATTAAAATTACGTAAACTGAAAAATTTCAAATTAAACATTCAAAACGATCTAATCGCAACGCAAACACCCTACGCATCGCACGCCCATGGGCCGCACGCACACAGCCATCGCTGGCCATGTGCGCGCAGCCCATGCGCTCGTCGCATAGCTGCTGCATCTCCATCGCAAGCCATCGCACGCTGTGGTGCTTGCATCGCTCGCCAGCGCTTGCTGCGCGCGCTCCAGCGCTTGATGCACGCGAGCCATCGCTCGTTGTGCGCGAGCAATTGCGCGCTGCGCGCGATCAGCGCTGGGCGTAGCGCTCGTGGCACGCGAGCTTGCGCTCGCTGCGCGCGAGGCAGTGCGCGTTGTGGCGCAGCTCGCTTGCTGCCCACACGCGACTGCCATGCCTTGCCTTCGCCCATGCCCATTCATCCATAGCTCGTGGCCCACGACACAAGGCAGGGCTGCTGCCTTGTGCTCGTGCACCATGCCCCTGCTCATTGCATTCGTGCCGCACGGGCGACGAGCTCCCTTTCTCGTCGTCGCATGCCCGCACTATACAACACCCCTTAAGGGTAACACGAAGCGTCCATTGCTTTGTGCGTGCAAGTTATATGAACGAATCGCATAAAAAATTTAAAATTTATATTTAAAATTAATGACAAATTAATAAATAATATTAATTTCATAATTCTAGGGCGAAAAATCGAAAATTTATTATTCAATTGATTTCCGATTATTATGGATTCAAGCCTAGGTCATAAAAAATTTAAAATTTATCATAAATTTACAATTTTTATGGTGGTTTTTAATCATAGGTTTCTAATTAAATTATAATTAATTATGAAAATCAAATTAATTCTAAATTATTCTAATTTTCAACAAATTAATCATAATTACAAATTAGATTGCATAATTAACAAGGGTAGGCATTCAAACTTGTTAAACATATACAGTAGGTCAATCAAAAATTCAAGATTTATCAACAAGAATCGCAAATATTTAATTTAACATCTTAATTTTACGAAATTTTGCATTCGAAAAACTAAAACCTTCGAAAAGTCATAGTTAGGCTTCGAATTTGAGAATTCTGGGTTCGGCAGAAAAATAATGTTTTTATCAAAATTTTAGAATGCCTTTTACATGCGGAATTGACACAAAAATCACTCGATTTGGATGAGTAACGAAGAAACTGCCGAAAAACTGCGTACGTATAATTAAATAAACGCAATTTGCAATTAATTAACAATTACGAAAATTAATCACCCCTTTTAATTCTTGCAAATTTGTAATATTTAACCATGTTCATGCAATTTAGATTATGAAAATAATAAGGGGCTTGTGATACCACTGTTAGGTTATGATTCATATGACAATTCATAAATCATGCGGAAACAACCATTTAGCCAGGAATACATATTATTTACACATAATCATATAGCATAATTTAGATGCATACTCTTTGTTGCGTGCCTTCCCTAGCTGCGCCCGAACCGAACAAGAACAAGTCTTTAGGACTCCAAGTGTCGTCCCTCCGTAGATAGTCCACAGCACGTCCGGATCCGCCTTAAGATTGACCAACTAGAATCGCCCTTAAGGTACTAGAATTTTCGGCACTCTTAGGTAAGAAATATGGCTGAATTTTTCTCTCAAAACTCACTTTGAATACTTGAATTAATCTCTGAAAATATGTGACCCTAGGCACGTATTTATAGAGTTATGGAAAGGGAATTGGAATCCTAGTAGGATACGAATTAATTAAACTTAGAATCCTACAAGAACTCTAATTAATTAATTTATCCTTTTAGGAATAGGATTTTAATCATATACTAATTCTAATAGTTTTAGGAATCGTGCATGAACACAAACTCACACACACACGGCAGCCACGATGGGCCGCCCATGCGTGTGCGTGCGAGCAGCAGCCCACGCAGCGAGGCCATGGCCTTGGCGCGCGCTGGGCCTGCCTTGCGGTGGGCCTGGGCGCTGCCTTGGCTGGGCGCGCGTTTGGCTTGCTGGGCGATGGCCCGACTTCGTGCTGGGCCTTCGTCCGGCAGGCCTCGTCCGATGCTAATTCGTACGATACGATTCCGATTAAATTCCCGGTTCCGGAATTCATTTCCGATACGAACAATATTTAATATTTCCGATTCCGGAATCAATTTCCGTTTCGAACAAATATTTAATATTTCCGTTTCCGGAATTATTTTCCGATTCCGATAATATTTCCGATTCTGACAATATTTCCGTTTCCGGCAATATTTCCGATTCTGGCAATATTTCCATTTCCGATAATATTTTCCGATACGTACCATGTTTCCGTTTCCGGCAACATCTATGACTTGGATAATATTTATATTTCCGATACGATCCATATTTCCGTTTCCGGCAATATCATCGTTTCCGGAGTATTCATTTCTTGCCTGTGACGATCTCAGCTCCCACTGAAACCAAGATCCGTCGATTCCGAATATCCATAGATGGAGTATTTAATGCCATTAAATACTTGATCCGTTTACGTACTATTTGTGTGACCCTACGGGTTCAGTCAAGAGTAAGCTGTGGATTAATATCATTAATTCCACTTGAACTGAAGCGGCCTCTAGCTAGGCATTCAGCTCACTTGATCTCACTGAATTATTAACTTGTTAATTAATACTGAACCGCATTTATTAGACTTAACATAGAATGCATACTTGGACCAAGGGCATTATTTCCTTCACTTTGAACCTTGTATTCTTGTATTCTTGTATTGATTGGATGATTGTATGATTGTATGGTTGTATGATTGTATATAGGAGGAGGAGGTTGATCCTGAGGATATTCCCCATGCTGATAGGATCCTCCGCTATGAGAACTCGGATGGGGAAGAGGTGGTGGAGACCATCCCTTTTGCTTCTCCTCCGCACCGGAAATCATATGATGTTGTACCTGAGCATTATGTCGCTGTAAGTACTGTTGCATTTTTTTGAAACTGTTAGTAATCTTGTAGTGGGGTATTGATCTTGGATTTTGTATGCAGGCCCCTCGGGCGAGAGTGCGTCGCTGGATGCTCTTGCTTGATTCTTGGAAGAGGCATTGTGCCGAGCTAACCCGGAAGCTTTCTGGCCGGGATAGAGAGGTGCCTTTCTTGAGCTTGAAACTTGTATTCTGGAAATTTGAACTTGGATGTTGATTCTTGAAATTGTATTTTGTATAGGAGCGCCGTCGAGACCGTAGAGGATCTGTTGACAGAGAACCCCAGGCGGAACCGTCCTTGAGGCAGGAGGGGCCGAGCTTGGATCTGGGACAGGGGTCCGGTGCTGGTGCTCATCAGAGGCATTCTGATGCTGAGCGGGGAGCTTCCCCTTTTGTACATGTTGATCCCACCAGGCATTCGTTTGGAGGTGCAGGCGGTTTGCGGCCCTTTGTTTCTTCTCCTCCTGGTTACTATTTCGGAGGAAGTGGTCCTCAGCCTTGGGGTGCAGATTCCTGGGCTTACTATGTAGAGATGGAGCGGATGCGCCAGGCTCAGATGTTTGGGTTGTACCACTATATGCCGATGCCGTCGCTGTATCAGTATTCCTCTCCTCAGCCGGGAGTTCATCCTACCACTGGCGCACTTCGTTTCTCGGAGCAGGATCCTAGTACCCCTGGGACGGAGCTGGATTAGGAGTTGGAGCGTCTCAGGAGCCGGAAAAGGGCAAGGCACCTGTGGTTGAAATCACTGCTGGTGACGACTCGGACTGACCCTGCATGGTAGCGAGTTCCAGCTTGCTTGGGTTGATTTTGTATAGGTTGTATTGTATTGTATTTGTATGGATTGAAATTTGAATTTTTGTATGGTTTGTATGGCTTTGAACTTTGAATTGGTTTGCAAAATTTGAAGATTGGTTTTTTGTATGCTTGAATGTTTGGAATTGTATGCGTTGTGTGTGCCTTGAAATTTGTGGCTAGATGCATGCATGACAAATTTGCCAAAAAATTTTGAAAAAATTTGCCCCATTTTTTTCGGGTGTATATACCCACTATAAGCCGCCACTTTGACTGAGGTTTTTTAGTTAGGAAAAGCGCAAGTCAAAGTATATTCAACTTTTGCTATGCATATGCAGACTCGACTTAGGACGCCGATCTAGGACTTGGATGCTTGAATTTTGAAATGACCCGAAATCTGCCCGAAGCGTTGATCCGGACTGCTTGAAGTTGCGCGGTTTGCGGCTTTGGAATCTTGAATAATGGAGGTTGTACTCTGTTGTCCGAAACACTAAAGAGTGTGTGCTCGGAGTCATAAGAGAGGACGATGGCCTCGTCCTTAGATGCAGGCCCCTGCGCCTGGCGCAGGCTTGGCGCCTGGCGCTCGTGGGCTGTCGTGCAAGCCGACTCTTGTATAAATAGAGAGCTTGTTGGATCATTTCTTGCATCAATCTTTCCCTGCTATCATTGCATACTACTTCCTCTCGAAAAGAAAAGAAAAGAAAATATGGTTGTGTCCTTTGAGAGTGCCTTGAACTCATGGCTTGGTTCGCTAGGCAAATTGGAGAAAAGGGAGCTTGATGGCATGCATCTTGGGGTGCTCGTCTCTTTTGGGTTTGTAAAATTGAATTTGCACTTCATTCTTGCTGCTCTGGAGGCTTGGGATCCGAATCATCATGTCTTCCGTTTTGGAAATAATGAGGTATGTCCCCTCCCTGAGGAATTTAGTGCTATATTGGGGTGGCCCATCATGCTGGAGCCCTGCATGCCTAGTGTTGAAGAACACTTTTTCTTGAATTTCGATAGGTATTTGGGTTTGAAGCCCCCACTTTTGAGTGCTGTTGTATATGGCAGAGGGGTGGATTCGTCCCTCTTTGTCACCTACTTTGCTGGGCTTGATGTTCCCAAAGTATTTTGCCTGAGAGCCTTGAGTTTTTGTATATTCGCTCGCTTTCTCTTTTCGAAACAGGGGTTTGGCAATGGTGATGCCTCCCTAATAGAAACTGTAGAGCAGTTTGCTAAGGTCGGGACCCAATGCCGCTTGTGATTGGCGAAACATTGACGAGCCTTGATATGCTAAAGTCGGACCCCTCTTCCTTGCCATCGGGAAGTCTGGTGTTACTCCAAGTAAGGATCTAGAGCTTTCTTGTATGTTGAATTTGTATTTGTATCTTGAATATTGAATGTTGAATTTTGAAATGTGCTTCTTGTATACTCCCCAAGGTTTGGCTTATGGAGAGGCTCATGTTGGTGGCACCACCGGAGAACATGGCGAGCTATAATAGAAAAGGATTCACTGTGCGACCCATGCTGCATGGCCGGCTTTCATTGGATGAGTGGCGGTGCGCACTCTCTGCGGTTGAATCTTGTATAAGGTGGATAGTTCCTTGGTAGGGAATTGCTGCTATGAGACATTCCCTTGGTTCTACCGCTTTGAGGGTGCCAAGCCTCACAATGTTGGTCTTCTACTCGCCTGCTCGAGTGATGAGACAATATGGCTTGAAACGGGAGATCCCGGACTGTACTGAAGAGAACCCAAAACCTGCTGTGCTGAATGCGAATCGACTTGAAGTTTGGAGGCGGTATTGGGTTGCCAAACCGTTCTTGAGTATCCAGTTTCCACCTGAGTCAGTTACTCTGTCTGCGGGGTATATTGTATGGATGAGAGGCCTAAGCCAGAGGGACATTTCTCTCTCCGGACCAGCTAGAGTCCGAGGTTCTAGAGCTAGACGTCCTGCATCAACTGACTATGAGGAAGGTGACGGGAGCGTGGCCCATCTGGTGCTTGACCGTTTGGAATCCAAAGGAGGTTCGTCGTCCTCCCGTCTTGGAAGGCTTGCAAGTTCCTTCTCCCGCCGCTTGGGCAAAGGGAAGATTGATGATTGATTGCGGGAGGAGCCAGGGGATAGTACTCAAGGTGCCAAGACTCGAGAGCATAGTCGCCCGACCCTAGATCTTTGTAGGCTAAATGTGTTTGGAATGTGTTTGGAAGATGTGTTTAGGAAGTGAAAAGGCTTTTGAACTTTGCTTCACTTGATCCTGACTTTGTATTTGAATTAGCTTTGAAGGCCCTAGGGCCAAATAAAGAGTTATTGTGTTAAATTCTGCTTGAACATGCTTTGCTTTGAATTGGCACATTTGGAATAAAAACAACAACAATTTGAGTTTTGAATTTTGATTTGATTTGATTTTTAGGATGCCCTTAATTGAGGAAATTTTGAATTTTTTTTGTATTAAAGTGGTCGGGCCTCGAAATGAGGTTGCCTACGTGTCCCGTTAGGGAATCAGGCCGGACGTAGTTCTGACTACCTTACAAGACTTGAATTTGGATTCTTGAATTTGAACATGGAACTTAGACATAGAACTTCTTGAGTTGATCGAAGTTGGTCAGAGATCTGAATTCTGTTCCGTCGATGTCTGTTAGTTCGACTGCTCCCCCGGAGAGGATTTTCTTGACAATGTATGGGCCTGCCCAGTTGGGTTTGAATTTTCCCCTTGGGTCCATGGTGCTTTTGCGAAGGGCTTTCAGGACAAGCTCGCCTTCCTTGATGTTTCGGGTTCTGACCCTTTTGTTGGAATGTCTGGCCACTCGGCGCTGATAGACTTGTACATGGTGAGCGGCTTGAAGCCGTCGCTCATCGAGCATGACTAGCTCGTCATATCTGGCTTGTACCCGTGCAGCTTATGGGATTTTGCTTTCGAGGACTATCCTTAGAGAAGGTATCTCTAGCTCGATAGGTTGTACTGCTTCTATTCCATAGACCAATGAGAACGGAGTTGCACCAGTTGAAGTGCGAATTGAAGTTCGATATCCCCACAATGCGAAATGCAGCTTCTGGGGCCAGTCCTTGTAATTGGTAGTCATTTTCATGATGATGGTCTTGACATTCTTGTTGGCTGCTTCGACTGCCCCATTGGTTTGCGGGCGATAAGGTGAAGAGTGATGATGTTGAATCTTGTACTCGGTGAATAGATCTTCACACTCTCCTTGAAAATGGGTTCCCTGGTCACTGATGAACTCGTGAGGAACGTCGTATCTGCATATGATGTTCTCTTGTATGAACTGGGCCACTTGCTTGGAACCCAACATTTTGAATAATCTGGCTTCGACCCATTTGGTGAAATAGTCGATGGCGACCAGTATGAACTCATTACCCCCGGTGCCTGTTGGAGTGACTTTGCCGATGACGTCGATACCCCAGGCTGGGAATGGCCATGGTGATGATTGAGAGTATAGTAGTGATGGAGGAATGTGCTTCAGATTCGCACACTTTTGGCATGTGGGACACTTCTTGACAAAGAAGTAGCAGTCCCGTTCGAGGGTAGTCCAATAGCATCGTGCCCTGATGATCTTGAGGGGTAGCATTTTCCCATTCATGTGGGTGCCACAGACTCCAGCATATATGTCGTCCATGACTCTTTGAGCTTCGTGCTTGTCAACACATCGGAGGTTAGGACCGCCAAGGGACCTTTTGTATAGAATGCCGCCTTCCATGACGAAGTTGGCTGATTGTAGTCGTAGAGCCCTTTGATTTTTGCTTGAAAAGTGCGGGGGATACTCTGAATTTTGTAGATACCTTTGAATGTCTGTAAACCAAGGCGCATCTTCAGCTCGCTCGACGTTGTCAATAGCATGGACATATGCTGCTTCTTGACGTGTTTCAATTCTAAGTGGCATTTCAGCCATGCTGCTTGGAATATTGATCATTGAAGCCAATTTTGCCAGTGCATCGGCGAATGGATTCTCCTCTCTCGGGAGGTATGTATAGCGAAGCTCTTCTATTTGTTCAGACGGTTGTTCGAGATAGGACTGGTATGGAGCTAAGCTCTCGCTCCTTACTTTCCATTTGCCAGAAATTTGATTGATGATCAGGGAGGAATCCCCATACACTCGAAGTTTCTGGACGCCCAATGCTAAGGCGGCTTCCAGGCTCATGATACATGCTTCATATTCTGCCGCATTGTTTGTGACGTTGAATTGTAGTTTTGCTGATATCGTAATGTGTGTGCCGTCTGGAGCTACAAGGATTACTCCAACACCACACCCGTTCTGGTTGGAAGCACCGTCAAAATGCATTGACCAACTATCATCACTGGTCATTAAGATTTGCTCATCGGGTAAGTCGTAATCTTCCTCTTCTGCCTCGACAGGACAGTCGGCTAGGAAATCTGAGACTGCTGAACCCTTGATAGACTTCTGTGGAATGTATTTGAGGTCGAATTCCGCTAGCATGACCAACCATCTGGACAACCGCCCGTTGAGTGCTGGTTTTTCGAATAGATATTTGAGAGGATCCGCTTTGCTGATCACATGTATTGTATGGGAGAGCATGTAGTGCCGTAGTTTCTTTGTGGCCCAAACCAAGGCGATGCTGAGTTTCTCGAGCTGAGTGTATTTGGTCTCGTACTCGATCAGCTTTTTGCTTGTGTAGTATACGGCGTTCTTCTTGCCTTCAATTTCCTGGGTAAGCATAGCCCCCACTGCTGAATCAGTTGCTGTGAGGTAGAGCCTGAGGGGAATCCCTGGCAAGGCTGGCTTTAGTACTGGTGGGTTGGAAAGGTAGCTCTTGATTGTTTCGAATGCATGCTGACAGTCGTCATCCCACACCTTGGGCTCGCTTTTTCGGAGCTTTCGAAATACAGGTTCAAAGATCATTGCGAGTCTTGAAATGAACCTGCTAATATATTGTAGTCTGCCGAGGAAAACCCCGAATTTCCTTTTCATTCGTTGGTGGTTACATCTCGAGAATTGCTTTGATTTTTGAAGGGTCAACCTCTATGCCTCGAGAGCTGATAACATATCCGAGTAACTTGCCTGACGTTACCCCGAATGCGCACTTTTGAGGATTGAGCCTCATGTTGTATTGTGTGAGCCTGTTGAAAAACTTTTGAAGTACCGAGGTATGCTCGTGCCGTTCTTTGGATTTGACAATCATGTCGTCGACATATACCTCGATTTCCCTATGAATCATATCGCTCATGATGGTTGTGGCTGTTCTTTGATAAGTTTCTCCTGCGTTCTTTAGTCCGAACGGCATAACTGTGTAGCAATATGTACCCCACTGAGTGATGAAGGTTGTCTTCTCCATGTCTTCCTCTGCCATGGGAATCTGATTGTAGTCTGCATACCCGTCCATAAAAGAGAGTAAGGCGTGATTTGCGGTGTTGTCGACCAAGATGTCGATGTGAGGCAATGGAAAACTGTCTTCAGGGCTGGCCCTGTTAAGATCCCTGTAGTCCACACACATTCGTACTTTGCCATCTTTCTTTGGAACTGAGACGACCATTTGCGATCCATTCTGGATATTTTGCTTCTCGAATAAACCCTGCCTCTAGCTGCTTGGAGACCTCTTCTTGAATTTTGAGGGAAACATCCGGTTTCATGCGACGGAGTTTCTGCTTGATGGGTTTTGAACCTGGAATAAGGGGAATTGTATGCTGACCGATGCTTGGATCAACCCCTGGCATATCATGATAGGACCATGCGAAGACGTCTACATACTCTGAAAGTAGCTTGATAAGATCATCCTGCTCTGCTTGAGAAAGAGTTAAACCAATCTGAACTAGTTTTGAGTCACCGTTGTTAGAAAGGTTGATTTTTTCTGTTTCCTCAATTATGGGCGTCCTGTTTTCATGATTTTCGATAACTTTTAGAAATTCAAAGTCAGTTTCTTGTAAAGAAAAAGTTGTTTGGATTAGGATTGTGTTTTGAATTAGGACTCGAAGAGTAAGTAGAAATTGAAGTGTTATTGAAATCAGCAATCATTACATCGACTGTTTTGACTTGAAGCTCGGCCTTTAGAGGCTCTTGATTGATGCAAGACTCTAGTTCTAGACACTTAGACTCATTGCTAGACTCGGAAATTGAAAGACAGACTCTGGACCTGGACAAAGACACTAATCGTAAAGATAGTTCTCAGGGTATTCCCAGACATCTGTGTCATAATCGTCATAATCATCGAAGACGGGGCTGCATGCACAGACTTTCAGGACTTGGTCCCAGACTTGATTCCATGTGCTGTAAGGAAATGCGGCAAAGCTGCCCTTGCATGAAGTGTTGAGCCTTAAGAGGAACATTCTCACCATTTTGCCCTCTGGCAGCTCGGGCTGAATTGTACGAGCGGAGATTTCCCATCTGTGGTAGTATTCTTGAATGCACTCATCCTTTTCCTGGCGTATAGCCGGCCTTTGCTTGATGAGAGTGTCTCGGAAGCTTGAGCCTTTGAGGGTGAGGCAGGCAGGGCCATCTAGTATTTCCTCGAACCAAGGCTCTCTGAATAGTAGGTCGAAGTTAGTAGACACATCGATTACCAGGAACTCATCATTGTCGTAATAGGTGTCGAAGAAGAAAACCAGCTCAAGGACTCCCAAGACTTTGTATGTGACACCCTGGAGCTTGACAATTTGTTGGGCACTCAGCATGAGATCGTACTCGGAGAACCCTAAAGCCTTCAAGGTGGCGAGTGGAAAAAATTTCTCTTGGATGTCAGTGGTTACCCTAGGTTCGGGGATCACCCAGTTTTGAGCACTCGGAAGTAGATGGCAACAGCTTGGAACCATCATCTCGTAACCTGGCTTGTATATCGTGGAGATCAGATTGCATGGAAACTCCTCTTCTTCATCTTCACAGTCATAGGAGATGGCTTGTACCGAGGGGTTTTTCTTAGCCCCGGGTGGTAAGGGTAAAGTCTTGTTGTCGACCATGTTCTGGATCAAGTGCTTGAGCTTGTAGCAGTCCTCAATGTCATGACCCTTCCCTTGATGGTATTTGCAATGAGCTGCCGGATCCCAACTCTTAGATCTTTTGTCAACTGGAGGATCGGGTGTTGGACCGATTGGTGCTATGACTTGTTTTTCGACCAGCCGATCGAATGCCTCACTGTAAGACATCCCGAGGTTTGTGAAGACTCTTTGTGGTCTTCCTTGATAGTTGCGCTGATTAGCATTGCTTTTGAAGTTGTTTGACTTTGGACCTTGAGGAGCCTCTAGGGCGTTAACCTCATGAACTTTGTGTGTTGTCTCAGGTCTCTTTCCCTTCCACTTGTCAGTTTGTGGAGCTGGGGCTGCGGGTGCTTTCATCAGGCCATCCTCTATGTCGACCCCGATGTCGTAGGTTCTCTTGAAGCTTTCCAGGCCTAGGTACTTCATGTGAGCATTGTACTTTGGAAGAAGACCGGCAATGAAAATCTTGACTAATTCTCTCTCGGAGGGTCGGGTTACCATTTGGGATGCCATTTCTCTCCACCGGTTGAGGTAAGTAGTGAAGCCTTCCTGATGCCCTTGCCTGAGAACTTCCAGTTCCCTGAGAGTGGTTTGAAGTTGAATGTTGGGTCGATATTGCTCCATGAATACTCGAGCAACTGTCTCCCATGTATTTGTTTGATGTTCCTTGAGTGAATAGTACCACTTCTGGCAGACAGGTTCCAGAGACATAGGGAATACCACTGGGTATAGCTCGAGTTCGACCCCCTTGATGGCCATTGTCGCTCTGAAATTCTTGAGATGGTACTTGGGATTGTCAGTTGATTTGAACTTTGGAATGTCATTGGTGGAGAATTTGTCTGGCAGATTCGCCCTCCCCTTGAGGTTGTCCTCCATTGAGGGGTCAAATTAGTTCTCTTGATTGGTAACCTTACTGACAAGACTCTCGATCTTTTTGGTTAAGTCATCAGTGGGCGCGCCCTATTCCACGACACCCAATCGGTTGCTTATGCTCTCCACATTGGCACTGAGGCTGGCGAAAGCCGTTAGGAGTTGAGCGAGTTGATCAGAGGCAGACATTTGGATTGTTTCTTGAATGGGACTGGGAGTTTGATTTGTAGGAGATGAACTGGCTGCTCGTTCGATGCCGGCTATGAGGGAAGCTAGGGCTGATGGATTTCTTTCAACCTTTCTCCTCGTCGGCGAACCCACAGGATCTTTGGACTCCTAGTTAGAACATACCAGACGATTTTAGAACTTGGACTTCCCGACACATGATATGATATGCATGCAATGAATGAGACCTAGACTTGACCCTAAGTGCCACTCCGAAGATTCGGGATTTTGGATTTTGTACTTATATTCGGGATTTGCAACCCGTTGGAAATGTTTGAGAGGAGCGTTCATTCTTTTGTGAAGATTGACTCTTTGTACTAGAACTTGGAATGTCGAAAAGAATATTTCGACCTATTGGAAATTGGACTTATTTGAAGGGGATTTCAACCCGCTCGAGAATTTGGAAATTGGACTGTACTAGAAAATTGAATTTTGTATTATTTCAAGGGAATTTCAACCCATCAATATTTTAGGGGGATTTCAACCCATTGGACTTGGAGTATTTGAAGGGAGTTTCAACCCGATTGAAAAGGGAATTGACTTTGTATTATTTCAAGGGAATTTCAACCCGTCAATATTTTAGGGGGATTTCAACCCATTGGACTTGGAATATTTGAAGGGAATTTCAACTCGCTTGAGAATTGGATTTTGTATTATTTTAGGGGAGTTTCAACCCGTTGGAAGATTGGACTTGTATTATTTTAGGGGAGTTTCAACCCATGGATAGAATTTGAATTTGTATTATTTCAGGGGATTTTCAACCCGTTGAATGGAATCTCGAACTTGCATTATTTCTGGGGAGTTTCAACCCGCAGATAGAATATGGAATTTGAATTTGTATTATTTATGGGGAGTTTCAACCCGTTGCAAATGTTTCGAATTTTGTATTGGGGAGCAATGGAAAGCAAGATTTCTTTGTAACTTGAAGATGAATTTGGAATTTGAATTTGGCTTGAAGCTTGAACTTTGAAATGGAAAGGACGCACTTTTGTATGAGGCTTTGTATTTGAAAAATCTGGCATTATGCCGCCGTGGATTTGAAACATTGAAAGGAACTTGAAAGTCAGGCATTATGCCGCCGTGGACTTGGAATCTTGAAGTATAGGACTTTGAGGTTTGAAATATAGAATAGAAAAGTCGGCATTACGACGGTATGAATTTGGAATTTGATCCTTGAAGCTTTGAAAATTTGAAAGGTCGAGTTGGAAAGTTGGCATTATGCCGGTATGGGCTTGGATATTTGAACTTGAGACTTTGAGATTGGAATTGGTAACTTGAGTTGAAGACTTGAATGTTTGAAATAGGAAATCCGGCATGACGCCGTTGGATTTGAACTTGAAACTTGAAACTTGAAATTTGAACCATAAAATCCGGCATTACGTCGCCGTTGGATTTGAGGTTTGATTTGAAACTTGAAACTCGAAATTTGAATTTAGAAAGTCCGGCATTATGGCGCCGTTGGACTTGGATTTGAAAATTGAGGTTTTGGACTAGAAAAATTCGGATTTGAACTTGAAACTCGAAATTTGGACTAGAAAATCCGGCATTATGACGCCATTTGATTTGAATTTTGAAAATTGAGGTTTGGATTTGAAAATTTGGATTGTATTTGTAACTCGAAATTTGGACTAGAAAATCCGGCATTATGACGCCGTTGGATTTGAATTTCGAAAATTGAGGTTTGGATTTGAAAATTTGGATTGAATTTGTAACTCGAATTTGGACTAGAAAATCCGGCATTATGACGCCGTTGGATTTGAACTTTGACTTGAAAACTTGAAATTTTGACTAGAAAATCCCGCATTACGACGCCGTTGGATTTGAACTGTTGACTTGAAAACTTGAGGTTTGGACTAGAAAATCCGGCATTATGACGCCGTTGGATTGAATTTTGAATTTGAAACTTGGAATTTGGACTTGAAAATCCGCCATTATGACGCCGTTGGATTGAATTTTGAATTTGAAACTTGGAATTTGGACTTGAAAATCCGGCATTATGACGCCGTTGGATTGAATTTTTGATTTGGCATTTGTGCGTGAGGCGTGTTTAGGGGTTTTGAATCAAATGGAGTGACACTCCTAAAGACCCTAAAATCGGCGATTTTGATGCATGAGGTTTGAATGATGCTCCTAGGGGTTTGGCTTCCTAGTTGGAGGCTAATTGGTTTTGGCAAGCTAGAACTCGAGGTTAGCCATTCACGCGTGCAAAGACGCCCACACAATGCACAAGTAGCACGTTGTCACACTAGTCATGAATATGAATGCGACATGCAAAGTTCTCAACCTAAGTTCGGTCTAAGTTTTGTATGATGCAAGTGGTCGGCTTTGGGTGTCAAAAGGTACTTGGCTAAGAGACGGATCCGGCGACAAGCTTTCACATCCGCCTAAGGGAAGTGTGTGTCGGCAGACGGCCTCCATACTTGACATCGGGAATGTCAAGTAAATGCTAAGTTTCGGTAGGCGCGGAAATGGTCACACACTTTGGTCGGGAACCGTTTGGAGAGTCACCATTTCGTTTCCCCCAGGGCTAGCCCGAATGTAGAACACATCCGTTTGGGCAAAAGTAGAAATTAATTTTGCACAATATGGTTTTCGAAAAATGCATGAAATGCCTAGAAATTGAAATTGAAATCGTACTTGAATTTGTATTTGTAAAGCTCATTTTTCGGCACTTGTTCACGAGGTTTGGGAGCTTCCTTCCAGATTCAAAAATAGACTAACTCCCAACACGAAAAGTTGAGCAAAAGTGGGCGACGAGCCACTGTGAGCCACTGTCCTGGACGCAGGCAGTGGCGTTGGGCGCAGGGGCTGCGCCTGGCGCCAGTGCTGGCATCCAGTACTTAAGCAGATCAATGGTTTGTTGCTCGAAATCTGCCCGCATTTTCGAATTGAAATTAGTAAAAATCCCCAGCAGAGTCGCCAGAATTGTAGGGGGTTTTTTTTTTTGTGTCAAAACTTGTTTCCCGTTCTACAAGAGGAGCGGTTCTTTAAAAAACCGTAGAATTTTTGTACCTCGAAGGAGTCGCCACCAAACATTGTTTAAAGTCTCGTTTGGAAAGACCGCAAGTGACTCTATTTTGGATAAGGCCTTGAATCCTTGAAACGGATGGGTGAGATCCGGGCACGGGAACAAAATTGCTTATTCGGCGAGCTTTAGAAATATTCAAGTACGTTGGTACAACATTGTTTTCGAAAATAAACCCTAGATTAGACCATGTGGGTTTGTATTTAGAGCAAATTGAATCTCTAATTGTATGGTGGTCACTTTTCTTTAAAGATTGATGTAAGGAACCTAAGGCCGGTTTGTCCAAAAATATCTTTGTTAAGCGTGATGTAACCTTTGCATTTTGTTGTATTTAGCATGTTGGTGATGAAAGCAATAAAGAAAATAAAGCAACATCACAATACTAAATAAAGTGCGGAATTAGTAAATACAAGACCCCTAGAAAAGGACTAGGGAGTAGGTCCACATTGCCTAGAAAGGGACTAGGCAAGTAAAGGTGCGGAATTGAAAGTGCGATATTGAAATTGCGGTATTGAAATTGCGGTATTGAAAGTGCAGTATTGAAAGTGCGATATTGAAATTGCGGTATTGAAAAGTGCGATATTGAAATTGCAATATTGAAAGGTGCATAATTGAAATTTATACTTGGGCACATGAGATTCGAACGCCAAGAGGCTCCTTAAAAATAAGTGCGCCCGACACGAATTCAAAGCCAAAAATCTCAACTTGGGAGAGGTTGCTCAACCCAAATGTCCTAGATTTTGCATGTAAACTTGAACTTGAAAGCTGAATATTGAAGTTTTGAACTTTAAATAATTGAAGTTTAAACTTGAAATGATTGAAATTTGAACTTGAAATGATCCTAGTTTAGGAAAATAACCATGAACAACCCTAAACATGGTGGGATCTTGAAAATTGAAAACTTGAACTTGTATATTGACAATGGAGTTTTGAATCTCAAAAGACTAAACCTTTAAATGTTAAAAGGTGTTATCTTTGATTACCCCATGTTTGAAGATGATTCTAGTCCAAGAGGTGATTGTAAACAACTTGGGCATCCTCGAATCTTGAAAATTTTGTATTTTGCATTTTGAAAATTTTGTATTTTTGGAAAACATGTATGATTGTTGCAAGTGGTGTTTTTTAATGATTAAAAAAAACACCAACTTGCTAATAATTTAGAAATCAAAGCAACATGGTAGATTATAATGGGATTCGGATTTACCTAGTTAGATTTAGGCAAGAGCTCCCAATTGCTTTGGAATTTAGGAATTTTGTATGTGTTTTTGAGGAGTTTTTGAATTGTATTTTGGGGCGTAATGTCGAAATTACGACGTTGTATTGTTGTTCCCCTCCTCATTATGCTAAAAATGAGGGGTATTTATAGAAGGAATGGGTGCAAGGCACCAGCACACGTCAGCGCAGGGCGCTGGACCAGCGCTGGGCGCTGGTGACGTGGCTTGAATGCCGCCAAAGCAAGGACGGGGAATCGTCCTTGTTTCGTCTTGTAGTGTTGTACCTGTTGTAAGAATAGTACTAGGTTTGGCGTTTTGTATTTTCTTGGAGGTTAAGGCATCGTTTAACGTCTAAAAACAAGCCTTTCTCGGGTTTTTGAATTCCGGTTTTACGGGACGGGGCCCGGCATGCTCGGTTTTTTGGGTTGGCGCCCGAATTTGACTTGCCTTATATGATTTTGAGTGGAAAAGGCCTAGTAAAACCAATGGGATGGTCTACTAGATGAGGTTGTACTTGGATTTTGAAATTGAATTTGGAAAATTGTATTTTGTACCGAGAACTGAAAGGGGAAAGGTCTCGGGGGTTGGATTTTGGATCTTGAATTTCGGAGGCATTCTTAGCAATTGGGATTTCGCCTGGAGTTACTCCAATCACCTAACAAGGATAATGGTATCGTCATCATCCCAAAGAGGAGACACAAATTAGGTGTCTACATTATTATTCTAGCTTGCTGGTGATAATGAGGCATCATTAAGTTGGATGTTTACTATATTTAGGTGGTTGTTGTATGATATTTTATGTCTGGCTGCTTATGTATGTTTAGCAAGTGGTAACATGCAATTATGTACCCTTGAAAGGATATTATTGTTTGGTTTATTATTAGATTTTATGATTTAGGTTTAGGGTTTAGGGTTTAGGGTAACATGCAATTAGTTAATAATAAGTTTGTTCAAAAGTAATAATTATTCGACTCATAAATTTAACTACTGTCTTTATACCTTAACTATTTTGTTATTCCATTAGTTATAATTTTATTAATTTTAGTTATATTTTACACTAGTTTAATTAGTACCAAAATAATGGTCTAACTGTTAAACGATCTTACACAAAAGTTTTTATCCTGAGGGAAAATACAAATTCTTATTTACAAGGGTTGTACAATAAATATTGTACACCAGAATAAAAGTTAACTCAACATGCTTAAAAGTTAAGCTTATATATGTAAAAGTTATCTATTTTTTAGTGAATTTTTTCATTTTAATAAAACTTATTTCTTCAAAATCACTAATAATGTATAAAATTAATCATTTAAATGTTTATCTATCAAATTTTTTTTTACTAATATAAAAGTTAATCAAACTAGGTTAAAGTTAAAAAAAAAAAAGAGTAAAAGTTATCTTAGTTGTGCGCACAATACCTTTTGAGGAAAAATATACTATTTCACAGATTTAGGGAGTCTTAAACTAGCAGGACTCTTAACTCCTATATAATGGAGATTTAACCCTAACGTTTAAAAAGACACGGATGAAATAAGTCATAAAGACTAACAAAAATATTCAAGTAGAATTTTGATTTTGGCACTGGTTAGGTCTAATCCGTTTAATTCTAGTCAAAGTCCCGAATACGATTCGGATTCAGGTCGGGTGCGTTTTGTGGTTTAAGAGTACTTAAACGTAAGGTCGTACGGCTTTATTTTAGTTATACCGGGAAGGACATAGGGCGGTTTGTTATTTAGAGAGAGTTGAGCACTTGAGCCTGGGGAGTGGGGGGTTAATAAAACGCAGTGGAAGAAGCCGTTAACGCCCTAAGAACCCTGGGCAACACGCCACCGCCAACAAAGCCTTCACCGCCTTGTCGCACGTTGAGGATTTCCGGCCCCTTCCACGGTGCTCCCTTTTTTCTCTCTTCTTTCCTACTTTTAATTATTATTCGTTCTTTTGTTTTTGGTGGATTTTTTTTCTCAATTTCAAAACCTTGAGCAATTACACTTGAACTGAATTTCTGGATTCTTAATTTTTTGCGTTGTATGCCTTTCTTTGGTCATGACTTCACTAGCTTTTATTTAAAATTGTAGTTGATTAGCATTCATCATCCTTATAATGGTTGATATTGCACTGTAATTGGGGTTTTTTTGGGTAATGTTTGATGTGCTTAAAATTATTTTTGAAGAGTACTTAGAGAGAGAAACTATGTTAAATAATGCAGCCTCCTTTGGAGTGTAGCAAGAATTACATAGAGGATTTGGACTTAGGTTCCCCCAAATATTAGTCGTAAGATAAGCGAAAGCAATAAACAAATTGGGGACCTAAGTAGATTTTGTATGAAGAGAGAGTTTATGATAGCTTGGTAAAACCCCATAGGCTCGTGTTAATTGGGTTTGGATTTGTATTGAACTAACTTCAAATCTCAATCCTGTGTTTAAATACTGTAGGATTGGGAAGCCTCTTAATCTCTGCAATTCTAAGTCCGCACTGACATACTTACCTCCCGTGACAAGTTTTAGGACCATCCTCTTTGTGTACAATTAGATTATTCTGCATCGCCTTCCTGTTACGAGGATTGTCTAGGAGGATATAGGCTTTGCTGCCTTTGTATCTGATTCATTTCTACTGGGAGGATTATGTTTACGCCTTTACGTATAAAATTATCTGTCATTTCTTTTTCTGGGTCGCTCTATCTTGCACCAGAAAGCCACCCTTTCTTTTCCTTGGTCAGCTAAGTTAGACACAAACAGATAATATGAACAACATCTTGTTGAGGTCCTTTACCATGAATATCCTCAATATTTACTTGGGAAACAAGATCTTTTAGAAAAAATAGAATCAAGAATTTATTTATTCACAACAACAATGACCCTAATAATAATAACAACAATAATAAGCTGAACTAAAATTGAATTAAATTGAATTTTACTGAACTAAAGTAAAGGCTACCGAACTGAACTTTCCTAAAATTAAACCAAAAAGAACAGCCCTTATCGGGGAAGCATAAAATATTAAATTGAGTGTACTACTTCCAATTTAGGCTACAAATCCAAATGCAAGGCTAAATCATCCAAAAACCGTTTACCCAATGTAAATAAACTAACATTGTCATAATTGAAACTTAACCCAAACTCCCAAATATCTATTACAAATTTACAATTTAATCAAATATAATCAAACTAATTGTCTTTAAAGCGATCTACTTTATAGTCTTGCTACTAATAACTTTGTTGTGAAACGATCACTCAATACGTGTCATGCATACCTTAAATTAGGAAAAACATATACAAAAGAAAACCACAAATGGTGGAAATTGAGTAAGTACTACTTCACCGCTGAAAACATTTTCGAAAACTCTTTTATTACCTTAGAAAACATTTTATTTTAAAACTTTTCATGCACAAGTAACACATAGCAAACACACAAACACTTCATTTATTATGAGTTAATTATTTCTTAGATCTAAGTGAACAAGATAATTCCACCAAAGTGTAGTGCAAGACTACCACTCGAATTAGTGTAACCACCAAAATAGGTCTTAGTCCTTAAGTGTGAAAACCCCATTGAGTATTTTTAACTCAAAGGACTACAGTTAGCCTAGGGTTATGCTAACTGGCTCTGACCTAAAGTTAAGACACGTTGTGTCATTTCACCAATATTTTATCTATGATGCCGTACCATCTAAGTGATTGATGATGAGCCACCTATGATTAATGACGAAGAGATGGAAAGTAAGGGAGAAGATGAGGAAGAGGACATGCCAACAGAAGATGACTACATTTAGCACAGATATGAAATGATTGCAAAATGTGTTAATTTCCCTCCTGCCCCTCTTCCCATTAGTATAAGACCGTTCTATCTTGGAGTCTTGGGGATACATCATATGTGATTGTCAAGAAGAGTAAGACGTAAAAGATATGATGAATGGATGAGGAACCATTGCAGCTGTTGAAAATTTCTTTCTGTTTAAACAAATAACAGATGAACATATTCCTGCACTGTAGTATTGTTGGTTGCTTGTTAGCTGATGTTGCATGTTCCCGAAAATAGCTTGTTTTTCCAGAACTGTTGTGGAAGAGTTGCTCAGCAATTTTGTCTTCTTTTCTGACTTGACAGATTGTTAAGAAGCATCACCTGCTGTTGTTTAAATGACAGAAACCAGCTGTTCTGACAGCTGCTCTGAGACAAAGCCTGATGTGAAAATTCAACTGATATATCGGTGTAAGAAATGCCGACAAATTGTTGCTTCACAAGAGAGTATAGTTTCGCATGAGCAAGGTAAGGGGGAGGCAAGCTTTAGATGGGGAAAGAAGAAGGTTGAAAATGATTCATTGCCCGAATGCACTGCCATATTTGTCGAGCCTTTGAAGTGGATGCAAACAGGTGAGTGAGTCATTGGCTTAAGTCTGTCATTGCTGCTTTTCTTTGGTTGAGTAACCGTGAATCCCAAGTTTATGAAGATACTAATTGAATTTCCATTTGGTAAATATTTTTACTCCAGTTCAAGAAGGGTATATATATGAGAAGCTCTATTGCATGGGGTGCAAGTCTCGATTAGGTTCTTTCAACTGGGCAGGCTTGCAATGTAGCTGTGGCGCTTGGGTTAATCCAGCTTTTCAGATTCTTAAAAGTCGGATAGATGAATGCCGTATATGAGTTTTGTTGATGAATTTATAGTTATTTTAGTTGAGCATAATTAATCTAAGCTTGAAGCATGTTTTGATTCTGTTTCATGGATATACTTTGTATATATATTTGCGCAAGGCTTTCAGCAATGCCAAAATGTGTGGAAAATTTCACTAAACCATCTGTTGTAAGTTGTAACTACTTCCGTATCTCTTTTTAACTGCTAATATTCGCCGTCTCGTACCTTTTAAATCATAAGCGAGCTCCATGCTTATTGTTGTTAGTTTGTTACTACTTGTATATTTGAGCAAGTACGGATTACTTATAAGGTAGTTAAATTTTAAAAAGCTTTTAAAATGTAGCAATTTATAAAATCACCAAACTTAAAGGTAATGTTTTGCAAAATTTTCTGCGGATTACGGAGTTTGATATTTCAAAATTGATGCAAAATGGTTATTTTGTTTTCATAATTTTATCAAAGTTAATTTTATTTTTTTATCTGAAATTTATCGTTTCTTTTAGCAAGAGAGTAGCTAGGCAAAAGGTAGAGTACATTATGTATTTTCCACTAATTTCGTGCCAATCTTCAAAACAGAAATTACCTTTTGATGATTTTACAAAGTGAAATTAGCTCCTCTTTTTTTTATGGAAGAGAAATTTCAAAAGGTCTTGTGCGTACAAGTTGTACAATAAATTTATTGTACACCAAGATAATTTTTTTAAATAAAATGAAAACTTTTATAACTAAAAAAAGATACATAAATTTTACATACATAAGCTTAATTTTTAAGCATTTTGAGTTAACTTTTATTCCGATGTTTAGGATTCATTATACACCACTTGTAAATAAGAATTTGTGGAGAAATTTAAACCTTTCATCCATCAGGCACAAACCCTCTTTATCATTGAGCAAAGAAATCATAGATCGTGTTTGTTCGGTAAATTTTTACAATTTATAAGTTGAAGTCCAATAATTGAAAAAAGGATTTGATCTGGCAATTTAAAAACCCACCCCTACAAATAAAATATTTCACAAACAGGAAACGACGTTGTTTAAAAGGCTGGAAAACAAAACCTATAAATTCTCAAAAATCAACATAAAATCAGCAAACCTAGACTCTCTTCTCCTCCATTCTCCACTTAATGGCAGCTTGCCGAAGCTGTAAATCGAAGGCACTTACCACCGATGAAGTCACTGGAGGAACAGTTTGTACATCTTGCGGTATCGTTCAAGATTTCGACGACTACCAGTACACTTTCGGCGGTGTTTCCGGCCCCGAAGGCACCTTTGTTCGTGTCGGAACCGCCGGTGCAGGCACTGATTACTCATACAAGGAACGGAAACTCTATGAAGCAAATCAGATCATTGACGACATCGTGAATCGCCTCAGCTTCGGCGATATTCGAACCCGGGAGGTCAAGGAAATGATTAAGAAAGTCACCGATGGCGAATTCGGGTTAGGTAACTGGTTCTATGTTCTTGTTGGTGCTTGTTGTTATATTGTAATGCGTCAGAATAATAAACCATTGCCAATTTCTGAGGTTATTGGGGCTGTGGGGTGTGAATTGTATGAAATGGGGAAGATGGTAAACAGGGTAGTTGATTTTTTAGGGTTAGAGTTGAAGGAATTTGATTTGGTGGGTTTGTTGGAGAGGACAATTAAAGGGTTTTCTGGGTTTAGTGAGATTGATAAGGAGAAGGTTGATTTGATGGTAAAGCAGGGGAATTTTGTAATTCAATGTGCTATTAAGTGGTTTTTGACCACTGGACGGAGGCCGGTGCCTGTTATCGTGGCAGTGTTAGTTTTCGTGGGGGCGGTGAATGGGGTTCAGGTTCGGATGGAGGATGTGGCAAAGGAGGAGAATGTGGCGATTAGTACTTGCAAGTTGAGGTACAAGGAGCTTTTGGAGGCCATGGTGGAGGTGGCCCAAAAGTTGCCTTGGGGGAAAGATGTCAATGTTAAGAATATTGTGAGGAATGCACCGTTTGTGTTGAAGTATATGGAGATGAAATCAATGGAGGATAGGCGGATAGAGAAAACAAACCTTTCGGAGGAGAGTGGGGATTTCAATTTGGGTGATATAATTGGGGAGTGTTTGGGTAAGGAGGTTGCTTATGATGGGATTGATGGTGGTGTTAGTGCTGTTGCAAGTGGTTCGGGATGTTTAGACGGAGCAGAGGAATGGGAGAATCTCAAGGTTTCACATAGTGAATTGGCAAATGTGTACTCAAAGTTCAAGGCTGAGTTTTTAAACCGTAGACTAACTAATAAGAATGACATAGTTGACTATGGAGATAGACTAAGTGGATTAGATGATCAACTTTTTGATGAGTGGTGGAGTGGGAGATCAGAATTGTGTGAAAAGCTTTTGATGGAGCAGTTATTGGAGAAAGATGTTGGATTGGATCCTCTCCCACCATCATATATTCGTGGTTGCAAAGCTGTTAAAAGGAGGCAAGAAAAGATAAGAGCCGCGAAGAGGCGCATTAATAACATTATTAATCCCCCAATTGTTAAATCCAACAACACAATTAAGCATAGAAGTTTGGATGCTCAATCCTGTAGTAGTAATGAAATTAACACTGTGGAAAATGTTAATAGCCGGAAGAAGAGGAAGAAACAGCACGATACCATTGATTGGGAAGATTTTATCATCGAGTCACTCCTGTTGCATCAGGTGAAAGAAGAGGAAATAGAGAAGGGCCACTACAATGCCTTGTTAGGCTTGTATGTGTTTAGATCTGGTCTCGTCTGAAAGGATCTGTTTAGATTCATTCAAGCACTTAATTTATGCTTTTGGCTCAAGGGGATGAAATCTGCTAAATAAGCCATTTTTGGGGGTAGATCACTAAATTGTATATTAACTGTAAGATTATGTATATGTTTTAATATAATTATAAGATTCTTATTTTTTCCTGGTAGAGTTCATGATTTCCTGCAACTGCTGGTCTACCTTGATTACATTATTCGTAGTCATTTTCTATCATTCTATCAATGTCCTAAAAAAACATCTGCATTTTTTGTTGTTGTTGACTGTTGTTGGGAGCATGTTTTGTTTACTTTTTGGTTGGAAGCATGTTGACAGATATATCTTGACAATATTGTTGTTCTGGTGTGTTAACTGAACTGTTTCCTATAGCTCAAATTTTGTTTCCTTTGGCTAAATTGCAAACATTATTGCCATTTGTCTGAAGGCATTTAACTGCTTGTAGTTTCGCAACCTACTGTATTATTTGAACTACAAAGAGCAAATTAAGAAAATTTATTATTGCTGGTGTAAGGTAGTACAGCTCTTGTTCCTCTCGTTTTTCTACTGCTACAATAAAGAAACTTCAGAAAATAGGAACAATAGACATAATAAAGCAAATATAAATAATATCCCTGTCCAAGGTATTACCGAAAATAAAGTGCTCCTCACTAGGAATAAACACATATTGATGAACACAAAGACATTAGGCATGTATATATGTAAGTGATGATCCTAGTATGGCCTTTCCCCAACATAATTTCCTGCAGAATAGTATTCACAAGTAATGAAACTATCCCCAGTATCACATATAATCTTGGAGCATCCTACCAACTTGGTTTGCTTCCAAACAATCTGTGTGTAGTGGCCACACTGATATCCACTAATACAAGAGTTATTACTGTAGTTATACCATTGCTTCTCTGCTACCCATGCTGCCACTGCATCCTTCGCTGTCCATCGTTTTCCTGAACCCCAGAACAAATTTTCCCCGAATGGACCGGAAGAATGGATCAGTTTGCAGTCTTTTCGTCTCTTCCTTGATGAGTATATCTGTGCATATTTAGCTAGCAAATTTTCCCACCTCAGAGGTAGAACACCTACTGCTTTTCTAGCTGCATTATGCCCTTCTAGGACCTCATTGATAAATTCAGTTTGGTTAATCTTTGCTTGAGCAGGTTTGACATGCATCAGGACTAGTAGTAGTGAGATGGTTAGAAAGATCGAGGTTAGAATCTGCAGTTTTTTCGCCATTTTAGGCTTTTGACTAATGACTATTATGAAAAGTTTGGGTTTAATGTATGCTGCAGGAGGAGTCTTATTTATATAGAAAATACAGGAAAGTAGAATACACTAACTTAACAGGAATTCAATTGCTTGATATTCAATTATATGCACATGGATTTTTATGTTAGTTGATTGAAATTTAAGCTGCTGCACAGAGACTAGCATCAAAACTTGGACCAATATAGACAAATATTACGCGAGATTTAGAGTTTAAACGAAGGAAATACCATGATTTTCTTCAACCTTCCGGGATATCAGACTAAAAAAAACTTAGCTTAAAGGGACTTTTAAAGAATCCATAAACTTTTGTACTTGTAATCTTGGATCTTACTATCTTAGAATCCTACTTTTTTACTTAGTGGCCAATCTTCTACTCTACCTCTTTTGACTCATCTTCTTCTTCTTCTTCTTCTTCTTCTTCTTCTGGCTCTTCCTGAGCCTTTGACCCTTTTAATTGAGGTGCTGGATTTGTAGGCTATAAACGTCAAAGTAAGAAACCACTCTCCTTAGGTAGGTGAACATTGACATAGTTTTTTTTTCCGAGTAACTAAGGGCTTGTCTGTTCATTTTTTGTTTTCAGTTTTTTTAAAAAATAAATATAAAAATATGTGCTCTTTCCGTATTTTTGTACGGGTTATATGTTGATCGACACAAGTATTAAGAAACCTTAGTTGAATGAAGTATAATAATGAAGTAAATGAGGTAATTGATAACAAAGAAATAGAAAAGAAAAAGAATTGGGGTGTAAAAGTTGGGCAAGTTACTTAAAAACAAGGAAAATTTGGTAATATTAATCCAACCTTTGGCCGATTTTCTTTTATTAATCCCACCTACGACATATTTTTTAATAATCCCACCTTTACTACCCGATGACTTTTATTGGGCTTAAGTGGCCGGTAATCGGTGAAAAAGTCAACGAGATGGTGATAAATTGATGATGATGACTGAATATATCGAGAGAGAGTACTGCCATGTAGAGAAATAATGCCGCTTACAACAGTTTTATGACCTGTTGGGCCCAATAAAAGTTGTTGGGTAATAAAGGTGGGATTATTAAAAAATATGTCGTATGTGGGCTTAATAAAAGAAAATCGGTCAAAGGTTGGATTAATATTACCAAATTTTCCTAAAAACAATTGTTTATGATTGTATTTGAAGTAGGAAATAATAAAGAATTGGAGAGTGAGTGTAAAAGTCACTAAAAATAAACATGCAACTCCTAATTAAATACGGCCGAAAGTAGTAATATACGATTAACCCCTTGAAATGTACGGAAGGAGTATACACGAAATGTTTTTTCAGTTTTCAACATTATTATTATAAGTATGAATGTATGATTCATTTTAAGTTCGTGTTTTAACTAAGACTATGTCTTTCAGAAATCATTAAATAAAAAATTGAAACGAGAGTGACACCGACCAAACTCTGATTAGTGTGGTCTCCACACAAAATGTACACATTTCTTGTAAACATTGGCATCATTTCCTAAAATATATGTCATTTTAATTGCTTTTCGATAATCAATGTTGATCTTTCGTTGTATTTAATAGCACAAATTATTTTTTATCACTTATAAAAATCGAAAATTTATTTTTTATCACCTAAAAAATTAAAAGACAAATTATTTTTTATCACCTATAAAAATTGAAAATTTGTTTTTTACCACCTAGAAAAACTAAAATTTGTATTTTACCACCTAAAAAAAAAACTAAAACTTGTTTTTTACCACCTGGAAACGAAAAAATAGATGAAACCTTAATGTGTAGCTACCTAATTCAATTTCCCTCCACTTTTTTACACTCCCTATGTAATTTTCTTTAACTCTTTCACCCTTCTCTCTTTACCTCCATTAAATTTTGTCAATTTTGAGAATTAATTGGGGTGAAAAATTATGTGAATTAATATGGAAGATAAGGAAGCGGGGGAAGAGAAGAGAGTTGAATACGTGAAATCGTGGAAAAAGAGAACATATTAGAAATACTATCGTTATTGTGCCCCCACATAATATTTTCATCTACTTTTCCATTTTTCAGGTGGTAAAAAATAAGTTTTAAATATTTTTTAGGTGGTAAAATACAAGTTTTAGTTATTTAGATGGTAAAAAATATTTTTTTGAAATTTTTAGGTGTTAAAAAATAATTTAGCCATCTTAATATATATGGAATACAAATTAATATTAAAAAAGAACACTAAAAATAATATATAGTCCCTCAAAAATAAAAAAAAATTAATATTTAGAAAATTATAAGTAGTTTCATAAATTATATGTTTTTTATCAATATTTTCTAGAAAAAACGAAACCTATAAATGGAGAAGGTACGTATATGTGAGTGGATTGTGAGTCGTCTATCATACTACTTCACAAGAAGAACATGGTTATCATAAAATAATATTTTACTTATCCAAAAAATATACTTCCTTCACTTTTTTAATCGTTTTGCCTGTTATTGAAGTTGCATATTAATTGGTATGTTAACATACCAATAAATGGAGAAGGTATGTACTATGTATAACATACCAATATATATATATATATATATATATATATATATATATATATATATATATATATATATATATATATATATATATATATATTACTTAAATATTTTTTATTATTTTTTACTTAAATAAATATATATAGAATTGTTTAATTGCAATATCAAGAATAAAAATAACTACAAAGAAAGATGAATCCGTTCTTTTGAACTGAACTGAATTGAACTGAATGAAGTTGAACTAAACTGAACGAAGTTGAACTAAAATGAACTAAACTGAACTGAACTGAACCGAACTGAATGGAGTTGAACTAAAATGAACTGAACTGAATGGATCGAGCTGAACTGAACTGAACTGAATAGAACTACAATAAAGTCCAAAAGAACAGGGCCTTATTAACCTCGAATTTATCTTATATTATTGCACGCACTAGGTGTGAATAAATATATTTAAAACCGGGGTAACTTTTACTCAGTTTTTGATAACTTTACTAAGCTTTTGATAACTTTTGCACAGTTTTTGTTAATTTTTAACATATTTTGATTAACTTTTATGTTATAATTTTTTTCATGGATAAACATTTTAAAGGGTTACTTTTATACTTTATTAGTGATTTTGAAGAGGTAATTTTTCGCAAATTTTTGGCTGTATCCGGGTACAGCTAGAGTTGGATGTACCCTCATCCAAAACGACGTCGTTTTATGTTGTTTAAGATTACATTAATATACTGGTATGAAAATTAACATTTACCATTTCGGAAATGAACATTTATTTATTTATTTGGAAATGAACATTTACTATTTCGGAAATGAACATTTATTTATTTATTTGTAAATGAACATTTATCCACCCATTCGAATATGAACGTTTATCTAATTATTTGACAATCCTCATTTATTCAACCAATTTAGAAATGTATTTATCTACTGATTGTGAAATGAATATTTACTAATTTTAAAATGAACTTAGTTATTGCATTACGATGTTATTACTTTGAACATATGTTTACATTATCTTGAAATAAAATCCTTATAGAACACCGTTTTGAATTCGTCCGATTGTTGGTTCTACACATTGATGCTTTTGAGCTTGTTCATCTTAGTCATTAACTCAGGAAGATTGGCATTATTTTATTTTTGGACAATTAGGCATTACCTTTATGTGTAGTAGTGATTAAGATTAAGGTGTAGAAACTTTGTGTTTTGGTTCATAAGTTTATCTGTTTTGCACCTTCTCTACATTGATCAAAAAAAATTGTAATGGTCTAAAGCTAGGATCAGTCGGCAAGCTAAACAACTTCTAAGAGAAGAGACTTGCAGATTATTTACATTTTTCTTGTGAACAACCAACTCTATTCTTCTATAGGATGAAAGACTACAAAAGGAGATGACCGCAATTGAAAATATTGATAATTCCTTCAAATTCTTCCGGTGTCAATCTGGTAATGTTTACATAAGTGGACTTAATAGAACAATAACGAACAAAGAATACAAAATATATGAACAAATAAAATAAAAAGTATGAACATGCAATTTCATTATAAACATTAACCAGATGATTATTATGAACAAAAAATAAACAAGGAACAAACAATTCAACAAAAAAGAACAAACAATATAAAAAAGAACATAAAATTCCAGAAGAAAGAACAAACAATACAACAATTATGAACAATTTTATGATGAATTTTAAAAAATAACATGAAATAACAAACAGTACAACAAGAAATACAAAAAGAAAGAATAAACAATACTAAAACACAAAAGATCAATGAAGAGTTTAATTTCATTATGAACATTAACCATATGATTATTATAAACAAACAAATAAACAAGAATAAACAAACAATATAAAAAAGAACATAAAATTCCAGCAAAAAGAACAAACAATACAACAATAAGTTTGATGAATGAATTTAAAAAACAACATGAAAGAACAAACAGTACAACAAGAAAGAACAAACAATACAAAAGAAAGAATAAACAATATTGGCGCTTGTAAAAACATAAAAGATTAATGAAGAGTTTAATTTCATTATGAACATTAACCATATGATTATTATAAACAAACAAATAAACAAGAAAGAACAAACAATATAAAAAAGAACATAAAATTACAGAAAAAAGAACAAAAATACAACAACTATGAAAATTTGATGATGAATTTAAAAAACAATATGAAAGAACAAACAGTACAACAAAAAAGAACAAACAGTACAACAAGAAAGAACAAACTGTACAACAAGAAAGAACAAACAGTACAACAAGAAAGAACAAACCGTACAACAAAAAAGAACGAACAGTTGACAAGAAAGAACAAACAATATGGGCGCATCGTTTTTTGGGGTACAGCCAGAGCTGGCTGTACCCGGGTACAACAGTTAGGGGTTAATAATTTTTATTAAAGCGAATTTTTTTATCACTAATAAATAGTTAACTTTTACATTATATCGAGGTAACTTTTAAACATCTAGACTTAACTTTTACCCAGGTTACAATATTTATTGTACACCACATTATTAAACTACGAATTTTTGTACTCCCTCCGTTTTTAAATGTTAGCTCTCTTTCCTTCTTTGATTGTTTTTATTTATTAGTCCTTTTTAGAATGTTTCCTTATTTGTCCAATATTTATCGCCATTATACCCTCATAAATCTCCAAATAACTCACTTGTTTACTCTCAAATACACTTTATCTCCATTAAGTACCTTAATTATTTCTCTCCTACCCACATGAGCTAGATTCATATGATAAGTGTATTTATATTGGATTGTCTTAGGTTCCAAAATGATTAACATTCAAAAACACATATAGTATTCTTTTATCTTTTATTATCCTTTGTGTTACGCAATTTAGAAGGTGGACCATGATTTGTGTTATCTTATGGACCTAAATTAAATTTTATAAAAAGTTGATGGAAGGGGTAAAAATAAAGAGAGGGATATATCCAAAAAATAGAAGAAAAAAATGATTAAAGTAACCGATCTAGATTTCGATTAATTAGTTGACTTTGTGTTAAAAAAAAAAAAGAGTTGACATTAGAGTAAAATGGTATTCCTCATCGTATGTGACAAGATAAGCAATTTAAGCACCTTGAAGTAAGGCTAACATGTTATCCAACTTTTTAAGCGTCAAGAACTCAACATACACTTTTTTAAGCCATTGGTGAAAATGTAAGATCTTGTCGCTTCACATGCCAGTGGGAGTAATCTACGTAAATACTCCATCTGTCCCGGAATACTCGCAACGGTTTAATTGGACACGTTTGTCAATGCACAACTTTGACCATCAATATATTTAATTATATATTATAAAAACTTATAAAATATAAATATTATGAAAATATATATTAAGATGAAGCCAACAATATATTTTATGCTAATACTTATTTTCATATACTAGTAATAAAATAGGGTCAAAGTGAGTTATGTGAATAGTGCAAAAAGTCAAATCGTTGCGAGTATTCCGGGACGGAGGGAGTAATATACTATCATAGTAGGGGTGTTCATCAGGCTAAACCCGGATCTGATCGGACCGAAAATCGAAAATTTGATAATTCGAGACCCAAATATTAGACCGATTATACTTGGACCGGATCTGGACCGGATCGGACCGGAAAAATCGTTCCAAAATTCGGACTGGACCGGTTTGGACCGGTTGTAGACCTATTTCTATATATTTTTTATTTTTTCTAAAAATTATGGTAAAAAAGAAAATATATACTATATAAAAACCAATTGTTTAAGGCCTTTTTTGGAAGCTAAAATAAAATATATCACAATGTAGTAATATTTACAACATATTAAAGGAGAGAATTAACTTTTTAAGTACTCTCTCTGTTTCTTTTTGTTTGTTACATTTGGACTTTTGCACGTTTATTAACGTATAATAAAGATTCTTTTTCTTTTTTATTAAAAAAATAAACCCAAGTAAAACCTCAATCCACTAATCATTACAACAACCAATAAGATTGTTTTATTTATCAAAATGAACCAATAATGGAAAAGCACAAAAAATGCTACCATAACATACTTGGGAAAATTGTAAAGAAATTTAATGAGTTAAAAAAATTGGACCAATTAAAATTAAAAGATGGCACAAAAAATGATAGTATAATAAGTTCATAAAAGGAAAGATTCTTCCACGTAACAAACATTGTGAAACACCCTAAAAAGAATACATAAGAAACAAAAAGAAACGTAATATAAACTAATCCCTCTGTCCATTAATACTCGCACCGGTTTGACCGGGGCGGAAGTTTAACCCAAAAAATTAAAATGCTACTATCTTTTAAGGAAAATTTGACAAAATAATCCAACCTTTGACCGTTATTCTAAAATCAGTCCCACCTTTGAGTTATTCATGAATAATCCAATCTTTGAGACTTATCTTCCCAAAACAGTCCTGAACTTGTTGGTAACCGGATTAATGGGTAGTTATGACACGTATCACTCATTCATTGGTCAAAATTTTAAGTTTAGAGTTAGTTTTAACAAACTTTTTTTTAGTTACTTTGTTTCTCTTTTTTCCCTTCTTGGATTGTTTTCATCACCCATCTTGGTCATCTCCCATGGCAGCCATATCTTAAGCACCACCATTCTGCTGCCATCACCCAACCACTCCCTTCCTTTTTCCATCACCAGTTCACCACCAAACCACCCACCTAAAATCCCAGAATCATTACCACCTACCACCTTTATTCCCTCCTCAGACTCTCCACCAAACCACCAACCAAAACCCAGAATCACCACCACTTACCACCTTGATGTACCTCCTCATATCCAGCACCAACACTCCTAATTTGGGGCTCGATTTGACCCAAAATTCCAAACACATAGCCCCTCATCTGCAAGACAACCCATACTCGTATCCTCAACACCTTCAACCAGAACAAGAAGGACCCCACCAAGGCCCCACATGGAGGAGCCGCCCACCATTGACGTAGCCGGCGAAGATAGAATTCCGAGGCTAAGCAAGGAGAGGGAGAGTTAACGAACGCAGAGGAGAGAGTGATGCGGATTAAGGGTGAGAGAGGGGGAGGAGGCAGAAAACGCCAATGGAGGGAACTGAGAAGAGAGGGGAACTAGGCGGTGGAGGCTGAGGGGAGAGAATAAGAAGGTAATGGGGAAGGCCGGAAAAAGACGTAAGGGAGAGGAGGCTTTTTTCTAATAATTAAAATAACAAAAGGTCTTGCGCGCACAAGGTGTACAATAAATTTATTGTACACCAAGATAACTTTAACCCTTTTTTTTGTAACTTTAACCTAATTTTGTTTAACTTTTATATTAGTAAAAAAAAATTGAAAGATAAATATTTTAAAGGGTTAAATGATTAATTTTATACATTATTAGTGATTTTGAAGAAATAAGTTTTACTAAAATGAAAAAATTTATCACTTAACAATAGGTAACTTTTACATATATAAGCTTAACTTTTAAGTATTTTGAGTTAACTTTTACTTCGATGTACGATATTTATTGTACACCCATTGTAAATAAGATTGTGTGTTAAAATAAATATAAATGTTAGTGATATTTTTTTAAAGTTAAAATAATCTAGACCAGTTAAAGAGCGACATGTGGCGTGTTTAACTTAAAAAAAATTTTGACTTGCTATTTAGGTTGTAGGTAAAAAAGAATGTTTTGGGATGATAAGCCTCAAAGATTGGATTATTCATGAATAACTCATATGTGAGATTTTTTTTAGAATAACGGTCAAAGGTTGAATTATTTTTTACAAATTTCTTTTAAGGACGGAGAGAGTAGCATCACTAGGTAATCCTAAACATGAAAGTACTATTTTATTCATTTTAAATTTCTTAAATGAAGGTTCTCACTATGCCTCTGAAATAAGGATATTGGAAAGGGTTAACCCTTGAGCTCCACATGTTATTTTATTAACCTTGAGCTCAAACTCAAAATGTAAACGAGCATGTTCGTGAACAAAACTCGAACAAACCGAACTCTAAACGAGCCAATTAAACTTGAACAAGAATTTTTAGAACTCGTTAAAGCTCGAATACTACTAAATCCTTATTATGTTCAGCTCGATCAGACCAAAACTCGATTGACTCGACTCATTTGCAGCCTAGTCATGCCTTCGTACGAGTTAAATCGAATATGAAAATAAATCCATTGCCATTTACAAGACAACTAGTTAGTGATCTGGGCGATGCCCAAGAGGGCGGGTTGCATAGAGTCTGATTATAAATTTATTTATATATCTGTAGTTTGAGAATAATATATATTTCTTTATATATGTAGTTTAAGAATAAAATTGATGAATAATTTTTGAGTATTTTTCTTTGTTTGTATAAAACTTTATTTTTGTAGTACTTTACAAGTTTACATATAACTTAAGAAATACATGTGCTAAGTTACAATGTATATTGAGTTACAAAATCGAAATACATAGGGAAAAAAACACATTTGATTAGCTAAAAGAAAGCGCATCAATATTTTTCCCCATTATTTTCTTTGTTGATTTCATGGTTTTATGTTTGATCTAAATAAATTTCTAGAAAAGGTATATGATTTGATTAGTAAATTTATAAAAATTAAGGAAAAAAATTGTTATAATAAATAAATTGTTACTCACATACTCTCTCCGTTCCATAATGTTATTCACTTTTTCATTATGCACGGTCTCCAATGCACTACTTTGACCGTTATAATTTTAATTTCGTATTAGTAAAAATTATAAAAAATTTATAATTAGTAAATTTATATTGAAACGAATCCAATGATATCTCACAAGTTAACATTTATACTCTTAATCATACTATTAGTTACAGTCAAAGTTTTTAAACTTTAACCATATGAATAGTAAACATGAAGAACATTATGGAACAGAGAGAGTACATAAATTTGAGCATTAAATTTTTATACATTCAAAAGAACGATTTTAGAGTCATAAGTTGTGTCGTTGGAGTGATGGATAAAAATTTGCATTAAAATATGAGAGATCATGGGTTTAAGGATAGGTATCATCATTTTACGTGTGCGTTTGACATGGTGTGGAAATGTCATGTCACTTGCCAAGTCATTGCGACACATAGAGAGATGACATGAATTGTCTTAAAAATTTAATAATATATGTGGAGATATAATTATAAAGGATAATGATGCATCCTCCACGTACTCATTCAACAAACTCTTACGCACGGCTTACCCAGAAGCAGTGCATCTTCTTAATTTTACTATAATTTTTAATTGATGCTATGATGAAATGAAAGGAGACTTACATTAGTTGACTAAGCGTCTAGTTAAACTTGAATTTTTAGCTTAATTGCTTAACTAAACTTCCACATAGTCTATCCATAACACATTTTCCATGTAATTTACATTACTTCCAACTTGTTAGTTGAAATACAGACACAAACATAAATTAATCTTGAGATCGATTTAATAAAATGAGAAAATCATGATTTATACTCGACTATTCAAATTAACGAGGTCTGCCTAGTGGATAAGATTGAACGACTGTTCAAATCAAGTCTTATGTTCGAATTCTCCCTCTCCCACATGTAACTAATTTTCTACGCATGCAATGCATGCTTGTAATTTAAAAACTTACATACAATAATACTTATTTGGTTAATTACTTTTGCCATTTTATTGATATTTTTTTTACTTAGTTTTAATATTTGGTGATTTTAGTAAATATCTTTTCCTTATCATCTTGTAATATAAAATATTTTTGGGTTTATTTTGCTATTTTTCTATTTTGATAAAGGGTAAAATAGACAATTATTTACGTTACCTCAGACTTTCCCTTATATATTAGAGATTTGTATTATCCTTAATTGTGACTTATTTGAAAAAGAAAAAAAAAAGAAAAGATTATGCATTCGATTTTTAAGTAAAGAACGACATTTTAATTTGCTTACATCATCGTCATTTTATTATTCTTGGAAGAAAGGTGTGAAATTGTCAAACTATAAGATCCTAATTAAGTTCTGTTACTTCTATATAATCTTACAATTTGAGCTTAATATGCTACTCAAATAATTAATTTATTTCCTTCTTACTTCCTAGTAATCAAACTTGAATTTGAGAGTTTTAGCATTTGAGGTCATGGAAGTGTAAAAATGACGTCGGTGAGTTCATCTTTCTTGCACTTTCTGTTTTTTCACTCGTATTATGGGTCATAAAAAATTGCTTCCACTTCTAAATAAATAAAGTTACTTACAAGGAACGGAAAACGAGTGATGCTTAGGGCATGCTTGGATTGAGGGTAATGTATTAAAGGGGTAATAAAAGTCAAACTAAGGTAATTGAAGGTGATGATGAGGGATGAAGTGGTGGCAAAGGGAACAAGGTAGTGTTGGCAAGAAGAAAATAAAAGGGAAGGGGGAACAAATACCATCATCTGGGGGAAATAGTTACCCACCATCCCACTAGGGTGATTATTACCCTAATTTGGGGGGTAATTACTTCCCCCCCTTCCTCCCTTCTCCTCACAACACCACCACTACCACAACTTCTCATTACAATACCTCCACACCACCCTCCTTGCAACCACCTAAATTCACCTTCATTGTCCTTTTATTATGATGGTTTGACTTTTATTACCCCAATAACCCATTACACCTAATCCAAACGTGACCTTAGGGTGAAAAGTATAACGACCTATGATCTGGTTTAGTTAAAGTTTCACCCTTAAACCAAGTCGAGAACCTTATTACTAGAGTTGTAATTAAGTTAGATATCTTCTTATTCCATGTCAAACAACATACAACTCGTTACTCGTACGTACGAGTTGAGGGTCCTTCTAATTCTTAACGTATGTTTCAATCGACTTTTTTGATCTGTACGTTCATATATAATTCATATGAATACCTGTAAAACTTATGTTCTGTTTATATGTCTTACATAGATAGTGGAGTTTCGAGTTGGTATTGACTGCTCAGGATGCGAGAACAAAGTGAAGAAAGCTAGATCTCCTCAAGTTAGATGGTATAATCTCTTTCACTCATATAAGCTAGCTAGACCTAAATATGAGATTGCTAGCAAATTGGTTTATATATTAACTAATTCATACTTAAATTTGCATATAATATAGTCATAGGTATCCAGTTCAATTACACGATAGAGTTCGATACTAGACAATGATCTATGTACAATCGATCAATGCTATTTCAATCGTTATATGCTTGTACCGTGCACATTGGCACAAAAAAATCTTACTTCAGTTATACGTATTCTGGATTCTCTAATAAAAGTTAACTTTTATTTTCACAAATAATTTTTACAATTCATTTCATTACTATATATATCCTTAATGTATGATGTATAATCATCTATTTATCTATTTTGTGTTTTTTCTACCTTTAATTACTCTCTACAATTTTTTTTTGATAAGACCTAAAACTAGCTTAACACATGTTGCGCACTAGTCAATAACACATGCAGTACACGGGTACAAAGCTGATAACATAATGTATATCCAATATAATTATATAAACCTTTATAGTTTTAAAATTTCAGGAGTTAAAGATGTCGAAGTCGATATAGGTACACAAAAAGTAACGGTGACGGGATGGGCAGAACAAAAGAAAATACAAAAAGCGATCATGAAAACGGGGCTAAGAGTTGAGGCATGGACAATGCCTTATAATCCTCAATTTCAGGATTTCGATCATTTCTACGAACAACACAAGTCATTCAATTACAGGCCTAATCCTTCATCACATCACAAGAATAATGGTAACATCGTCGTCGTTCACGAACGTACGTATGATCCTCTTCCTTTGGTCGATAATAATAATGGAGATGATACATTCACTATGTTCAATGATGATAATCCTAGTGGATGTTCTATTATGTAGTGCAATCAAGTTCCTAATGGTTGTAAGGCCCTGTTCTTTTTGGCTTAATTTCAGCTTCAGGACATATTTGACAGTTCAGTTCAGTTCAGTTCAGTTCAGGAGCATTCAGTTCAGTTCAGTTCAGGAGCATTCAGTTCAGTTCAGTTCAGTTCAGTTCAGCTCTAAAGAACAGGGCCTAAATAGTTGTTGGATGTTGCAAATATGAGAAAATCAAAGGTATACTATAATGTCCAAAAAAAGGTATACTATAGTAATATGCAAATGAATGTTGTTAGTGTTGGAAGTTCTAGTTGGAAACAATAAAGAAATGAGCGCAACAGTGAGGGGGGAAAATGTCCCACATGGGTAAAATACCAACATCTTCCTTTATTTATATATTGGGGTTTGAGTGTATTACTTGTTTAAGGAAGTGGGAAGAGGGGTACGGTGCGCGCGCGCACACACACACCCATGTGTGCGCTGGCCGGGCTGGTCGGGCTCATGCCTCGCGGCTTGGGATCTTTGATGCGCGGGTGTGGGGTACGTTGTGGGCCCATATATTATTTTTAATTCAACTGTCAAAATGCAGATCTGGCGCTGACTTGTTGAGCGCGCGCTAAAATTTTCTAGCGCTACAGGTTGCTTTTCATAAAACTCTTATTTTCTCAAACGTATCTTATTCTCTGTCCGAAGCTTACAGGTATTGATCGAAGCTTTTCTCTGTCCGAAGCAACAAACAAATGTTCTGATTAGAGCGTTGTTTATATCGCCCACTTTACTTTTCCAGAATTTAATTTGTATGTTTATGAAGCCAAAAAAAATATATTCGTGCAACTATTTCAAACGACCAAAACGCATTTGTGCTAAAAGATAAGTTGGTTTAGTTAAAATGTCCCCCCAAAAAAAGTGCAAATTCGAAATTGCGCCAAAGGCATTTTTACGGAATTAAGTTAATCAAGCGATTCATGAAATTGATCCAAATAGAATTTACGAATTACCCCAAAGGCTAATACGCACAAATTATACTTTCGTGCCGGAAGGCTGAATGTTTGAGTGCACATACGCTCAAGCAAAGGGCCTAATTCAGTAAAATATAAGCTACGGAGAAATTGGAATGACCAAAAAATAATAATGTACGAACAAGCAGAAAAAGACCTACAGGCGCAAGATCCCCCTTGCGCCCAATAGGCCGGTGCAACAGTAATCTTGCGCCTAACATCCAGGCGTGAGAAATTTGTTGCGCCTGTAGGGGAATACAGTTAAACATAATAACATGTGCGGAAACAATCTCCAAAGCCAGGAAACATGTATAAAGCACAGATTAAGCATACTTACGTTTGAAGCGTGTTTTCCACAAATTGTCAACGAACACGAACTTAGAACTCCACTTGTCGTTCCTCTACTTGGTTCACCGACACGATCAAATCCGTCTTGATTATCGTAGCTTAGACAATCGATCAAGAGTTTGTGCTTTTGGGAAGAACAATTATAATGGAGGAACAGAGAGTTTATGGTTTCTCTTGCCTTAGGTTAGAATCTGATTTTGCATTAGGTTAGGGAAAACATGTGTGTGGAATAATATTATAACCCTTAGGTTATAATACTAACCGACCATGGCACAAAGGCCAAGCGCCAGCCAGCTTCGTCCGCGCAAGCCCACACGCGCACAGCCACACATGCGCTGGGCCTTGGGCCGCGCTGTGTGCGCTGCTGCTGCTGTCCTCGCGTGCGCGCGCGCGCCCAGCCAAGGCATGGGCCTTGCTCGCTGGCTCGCTGCTACGCCCAGTGGGCCTTGCGCGCTTGCGCGCCTTGGCTCGTTGGGCTGGCAGTGTTGCCTCCTCGTATCCGCGATTAATATATTTCCGATATATTATTTATCGTTTCGTATACGACGAATCACCGTCGTACGATACGATTTATTCGTTTCGCCTAGCTTACGAATATTCGCGATAGGATATACGATTCCGGTGCAAGGTCGTGTCGTATAATACGTTTTCCAACTAATTCCCGAAAAGCTATTAAATGAATTTCCGATTCATTTAATCCGGTGATCTGTTACGTGTCATTGGTGTGACCTTGTAGGTTCAGTCAAGAGTAAGCTGTGAGTTTAATATTCATTAGAACTCACTGATCGGAAGCATTGCTCCAGCTAGCTGTTCCGATCACTTGATCTCACTGAATTAGTTGTTCGCAATTAATCTGAACCTTGGTATTAGACTTAATGCACCTTGGGTGAAGGACATATTTCCTTCAGTCTCCCACTTGTCATTCAGACAAGTGTGCATTCACATTCCTTTGTCACTTAGTGTTACTTACTAAACATAAGGTAAGATCCAAGCCATCCTTATTAGGTCCAGAAGTGTTTCTCGGATTACAGAGCTCTACTGTTAAACTTTTGCAGAAGGTTAAGCCTTAACCATTCTGACCACGGCCATGCATTTTACAGTATCTAACTCTCCGAGAGGCCTTGTTATACAACAACACCATATCCTATCAAAGATAGGAGGACAATCCATTTTTGCAATCTATGAACACTCACTTTGATTAATAGTACGCCCAATAACTGCTTTTATAGCCTCCTTTTACGGTGCGACGTTTAGCTAGTATCAAAGCGAACTAATTCTCAAACGAGAAGACATAATCGCTCATGTTCTGAGGAACGGTTTCTAATCACCATTAATGAGAACTACCTATGACATGACTTTAATCTCTTAAAGTGTTCTCATGGTCAATCCGATACAAGATCCAATAAGTATCTATGCAAAAGATTCTGACATCCAGTCATTCTAGTTCAAGAAACAGAACTAAGTAATCTACTTGCAATCTAATCTTCATTAGTCATTGGCCGTCCACCTTTCAATGACCTGGATTAGGGATCCTTTTGTGACTTCAATATTCAAGTTCACTTATGGGTGTTTCTTTGTCAAAGAATCCATCTTGACACCCCATTTGAATGATTTGAATCACATGGACCTATCATTTAATACTAAACCAAGATTAAATGAACTATGAAATATAATTTCATAAATGATAAATGTTTAAACCAAATGCTTACCAATTTGTGGGCCTCTAACCCAAAATCAAGCATTTAATGTTTTACAGATGTAGGACTTTCAACCAATACTTAAAACATTCATGGAACTCAAACTTGATTCCATATCTGCATATGAATGTTGTGTATCATTCAATGCAGAGGTTTAGTTTATCATACTTTGCTATCCTTTAGCATCTTTTCTATCGAAAGGCTTTCGATGTAAGATGAAAAGATCTTTGAATATGTTTCTAGAATGATATAGTCTTTCGTTGCTGTTTAGAATGATAAGCATATCTAAAATAGAAAATCATCCAGGTAGCAGACTTGTGATCAACCTGAGTTCATTGAAGAACTCCCACTAAAAACAATTCCCTTTTATTGCTTCTTAGGCAACAATGAATTCATTTCAATTATGTAGAATTTCAAATGATGCTTCCCTTTTGGAATGCTCCAACCAGTTCACATAGATGTGGGAGATATACATCTTTCAACTGCATGAGAACTTGGAAACTAATCATTGATTCAGTTTCCCGTGCACCACATATGGTTTAGAACCTATGTAACAACCTTTTAATCACGACGCCTAATTGCCCTTGTTTGTTTGTGGTTTGCCTAACAACAAGGTTCAACTTTTGCTTAGGCAAATGCATGTAGCATCAAAACTTTGGTTATCTTCACTTCCTCTTATCAAGTGCTCATCCTACATATCCAAATGTATTGGATGTTCTTGATACTATTCCAGTGATCTTTGATCCAGATCAATAGAGATTGGTGTAAACTCGTCATGATCCAATGTTCACGAGTTATCTTGGCGATCTATATATCACATTATACATGATTGATTGTAATGCAAAAACCATTCGCATTTTAAAATCCATCCATGTAACTTTTAGCTTCATTCTGTTTCAAGAGACACTGAATCTTGCTAAAATCTTGGCATTTCCATGTGATATAAGGTGAAGGCACCTCTTCAAGGTCCTTCATGCTTAACTTTAGTGATAACAGCCTAGCTTTATACTTAGTTAAATCATTCATAACTTAGACTTATTCATATGGGTTGAGAGTTTCTTTTGAGTCTCTCCATTGTGTTTGATTTAGTAATTACTTTTACAGAATCCAAACAACGCTTTAGATCCTATCCAATAGATCTTTAACCCAGTATGTTCTAAGTTTTGCCATGGTTCTAATAAAATACTTTCAAATCTAACCATTTAGAATTTGAATGTCATTTTCAATACAGAGATATGTATCTCATATATAGAACCAATAAACTGGACTTAGCTCCCACTAAACTCCTCATCTATAAGATGATCCATATTTTCATAAAGCTATGATTGCTGAATAGCCTTTTAGACAAATATGGTCCAATTCCCACTTGCATGCTTTAATCTACGAATAGATTTCTTAAGCTTGCTCTTTTATCTAGCATCCAAAACTTTTACATTGTGTGATGTACACAATTCCTTTCTACAAGTCCAATTGAGTAAGGTGTTTCGTTTTCCAATTGCCATATTGCCATATGCAATGATTGATAGATTTATCCAAAATAGTTCAAGCATTCCGACTTGGTGAAAAAGATTTCAACATTATCAACGCCGTGAAGTTGTTTACAATCTTTAACCACCAATCTAGCTTCTCTTTTGTATGTGTATACAATATCATCTTTGTATGTTTTGAAAACATGTTTGCAACCAATGGGAGTAAACCCTTTATGCAAATCAACGTTGTATGTTTAGAAAACATGTTTGCAACTAATGGGAGTGAACCCTTTATGCAAATCAACCAAATCATAGATTTGATTCTTCAAGATGAAGGTACTTTGGATGAAATGGCCTCAAACCATTTTGTATGGCCTCGAACCATACTTATGTTTCTGATGGCCTCAAACCATACTTGGGAATTTTTAATTCGTCGTAGCTAACCTGTAAGTCGTATGTTTTTGAAGCACTTTCCAAAGTCTTCATAGTTTTCATTCCTCAAGATATCTATGTGTCTATCTTGGTTGAATTCTATTCCTTATACGATTTACCTAGGTATTGAACATCCAACGTTAGTGTCTATAAAGACATTACTCAAGTCCTTTGAGTATTATGATTCTCTTGAAGCACTTCTAAAGTCTTCATGAAGCTCTTCCAAAGGCTTCTGAGTACGGAGCTTTTCCAAAGACTCCTAAGTATCCTACATTTGTTTGTTGCTTGACTCGAAGTCCATTCGAGGTCATTTTTCTCCCACTTGCCTTTTTGGAAATATGATGGTTTCCTAAAAGACATTATCTTAAGCAACAACCATATGTTCTCAGCTTTGTGGTAGAATCTAAAGGAAATAATGCCCTTGGTCCAAGTATGCATTCTATGTTAAGTCTAATAAATGCGGTTCAGTATTAATTAACAAGTTAATAATTCAGTGAGATCAAGTGAGCTGAATGCCTAGCTAGAGGCCGCTTCAGTTCAAGTGGAATTAATGATATTAATCCACATCTTACTCTTGACTGAACCCGTAGGGTCACACAAATAGTACGTAAACGGATCAAGTATTTAATGGCATTAAATACTCCATCTATGAATATTCGGAACCAACGGATCTTGGTTTCAGTGGGAGCTAAGATCGTCACAGGCAAGAAATGAATACTCCGGAAACGATGATATTGCCGGAAACGGAAATATGGATCGTATCGGAAATATAAATATTATCCAAGTCGTAGATGTTGCCGGAAACGGAAACATGGTACGTATCGGAAAATATTATCGGAAATGGAAATATTGCCAGAATCGGAAATATTGTCAGAATCGGAAATATTACCGTAATCGGAAAATAATTCCGGAAACGGAAATATTAAATATTTGTTCGAAACGGAAATTAATTCCGGAATCGGAAATATTAAATATTGTTCGTATCGGAAATGAATTCCGGAATCGGAAAATTTAATCGGAAGCGCATCGTACGAATAAGCATCGGACGAGGCCTGCCGGACGAGGCCCAGCACGAAGCCAGGCCATCGCCCAGCAAGCCAAGCGCGCCGCACAAACAGCCTCGCCAGGCCCAGCGCAAGGCCAGGCCCAGCAGGCTGCGCAGCGCGCACAGCGCGCACAGCACGCGCAGCGCGCGGCGCGCGCGGGCGCTGCGTGGGCTGCTGCTCGCGCGCACGCATGGGGGCCCATCGTGGCTGCCGTGCGTGTGTGTGCAAGTGTTTGTGTTCGTGCACGTTTCCTAAAACATGCAGAGTTCGGTTAATGATTAAATTCCTAATTCTATTTGATAAATTAATTAAATTAGAGTTCTTGTAGGATTCTAGGTTTAATTAATTTGTATCTGAGTAGGATTTCGATTCCCTTTCCATACCCCTATAAATATGAGGCTAGGGCTCACAATTTATAACAAGTTTCAAAGTATTCAAAGTGAGTTTTTGAGAGAAAAATTCAGTCACACATTTGCCTATAAAGTGCCGAAAATAATAGTACCTTAAGGGCGATTCTAGTTGGTCAATCTTAAGGCGGATCCGGACGTGCTGTGGACTATCTACGGAGGGACGACACTTGGAGTCCTAAAGACTTGTTCTTGTTCGGTTCGGGCGCAGCTAGGGAAGGCACGCAACAAAGAGTATGCATCTAAACTATGCTAAATGATTATGTGTAAATAATATGTTTTCCTGGCTTTATGGTTTTTCCGCATGATTTATGAATTGTCATATGTATCATAACCTAACAGTGGTATCACGAGCCCCTTATTATTTTCATAATCTAAATTGCATGAACATGGTTAAATATTACAAATTTGCAAGAATTAAAAGGGGTGATTAATTTTCGTAATTGTTAATTAATTGCAAATTGCGTTTATTTAATTATACGTACGCAGTTTTTCGGCAGTTTCTTCGTTACTCATCCGAATTGAGTGATTTTTGTGTCAATTCCGCATGTAAAAGGCATTCTAAAATTTTGACAAAAATAATAATTTTCTGCCGAACCCAGAATTCTCAAATTCGAAGCCTAACTATGACTTTTCGAAGGTTTTAGTTTTTCGAATGCAAAATTTCGTAAATTTAAGATGTTAAATTAAATATTTGCGATTCTTGTTGATAAATCTTGAATTTTTGATTGACCTACTGCATATGTTTAACAAGTTTGAATGCCTAGTCTTGTTAATTATGCAATCTAATTTGTAATTATGATTAATTTGTTGAAAATTAGAATAATTTAGAATTAATTTGATTTTCATAATTAATTGTAATTTAATTAGAAACCTATGATTAAAAACCACCATAAAAATTGTAAATTTATGATAAATTTTAAATTTTTATGACCTAGACTTGAATCCATAACAATCGGAAATCAATTGGATAATAAATTTTCGATTTTTCGCCCTAAAATTATGAAATTAATAATATTTATTAATTTGTCATTAATTTTATAAATTTTAAATTTTTTTTATGCGATTCGTTCATAAAACTTGCACGCACAAAGCAATGGACGCTTCGTGTTACCCTTAAGGGGTGTTGTATAATGCGGGCATGCGACGACGAGCAAGGGAGCTCGTCGCCCGTGCGGCACGAATGCAATGAGCAAGGGCGTAGTGCACGAGCACAAGGCAGCAGCCCTGCCTTGTGTCGTGTGCCACGAGCAATGGACGAATGGGCATGGGCGAAGGGCGAGCCAAGGCAGTCGCGTGTGGGCAGCAAGCGAGCTGCGCCACAACGCGCGCTGCCTCGCACAAGAGCGCGCAGCCTCGCGCGCAGCGAGCGCAAGCTCGCGTGCCACGAGCGCTGCGCCCAGCATTGCTCGCGCGCACAGCGAGCGATGTCGCCCGCCCAGCGAGCGATGTCGCGCGCCCAGCGAGCGATGGCTCGCGCGCCCAGCGAGCGATGTCGCGCGCCCAGCGAGCGATGTCGCGCGCCCAGCGAGCGATGGCTCGCGCGCCCAGCGAGCGATGGCTCGCGCGCCCAGCGAGCGATGTTGCGCGCGCACTGCGAGCGATAGCTCGCGTGCGATGAGCGCTGGCGCGCGCAGCGAGCACCAATGCGTGCGGAGGCTTGCGATGGGGATGCAGCAGCTATGCGACGAGCGCATGGGCTGCGCGCACATGGCCAGCAATGGCTGTGTGCGTGCGGCCCATGGGCGTGCAACGCGTAGGGTGTTTGCGTTACGATTAAAGATCGTTTTGAATGTTTAATTTGAAAATTCCAGTTCACGTAATTTTAATTAATTTTAAAATTAATAATTTAAATTATTTTCTTGGATTTTAATTTTGAATATTGTAATTATAATAAATTTTATTTATTCTAATTATTTTACTAAAATTAAAATCATGAACTAATTTAAATACGACTGAAATTAAATTAAACTTTTTGGATTCAATTATAAGTTTATATGAGCTTTAAATTTTAATTAAATTTGTATGTTTCCGGTTAGACTAGAAATACATTTTTATGTTTAAAATTAGTAAAGCATATGAATTTATTGGTTTAAGTGGGAGCGTATTTTAGTCATAAACTCTTGATTAGGTCTACAAATCCTTAAGGTTAAAACAACTTGATTAGAATTAATAAGGACTGAATAATTGGTAGATTATTGGTGCCCTTGATTAATTGCTGCAAATGTTTACGTGATGCATAATGTGTTTTACTAACCAGCTATGTGGGCCATTCATGATAATGAATGGGTGAATGGTATATATTGTATATGTACTGTTTTGCAGGTTATGAAGTGACTAGTATGGCCCAAATAGGATAGAAAATATGGTCTGCGTACCATTAATTTGAATGTAATTGGTCTAAAGTACCAAAGTTATTTTTCAATTCAAATATGGTCTGCGAACCATCAAATAGTTGTAATTAGTTATAGCTTATCCTATTTGAAGAAAATGGTGCCTCCCACGGAGATTTTCAAGACGGACTTTGAAGTCAAAGCTTCAAGATGAAGTCGGGCCATACTAGATCACAAATATCTTATGCATGTTTTAAGTTATTTATTGTTTTAAATATGTCTTAAAATGCATGAGATCAAAAGCTTGATTATGTTGCATGATTAAGGATTTTAGTTCACTTAAAATCTAACCAACATAGTAAGAGCCTTAAGTTCCAAACTTAAAAATTGAGTTAAAAGGTGCCATGCCAAAATATACACTTGCTTGGATATCCTTTACATCAATCTAGTAATAGTTTTCGCTCAGCCAGGTGTTACTTATTGGTCCTAAAGGGGCAAGGTACACAAATAATTGTGAGTACATGTTAGTTTTGGTGAAACTCAACGATATAAGTAAGGAGTCCTTTTATGTCGTGGCAAATTCGATAGGTTTACCTAATAAGTTCTTAGACGTACCTATCAACCAAGAATAGTTTCTAGACTATTAGCAAAAGGCTTTTGCTTACCTAAGATGTTCTAGGATTAAGTCGACAAACTGTGCTTAGTTCTTCAATGATTTTAGGATCTTGGAATCATTTTATTCACACCTGCCGGAACACATAATTTGAATAAAATGCTTAATAAACATTGAATTATGCATGTATGCTAGAATTTAAGTTTATTAAGAGAAACTGTGAATGGTTATTTATTTGTTTATTCTTTTCAATTGTAGTTTTTAATATGGCAAACAACAATTCATTCAACATTCGATCAATTCTCGAAAAGGAGAAGTTGAACGGGAAAAACTTCCTTGACTGGCAAAGGAACTTGCAAATAGTTCTTATGCAGGAAGAAAAGGAGTATGTCCTAGATGAGGCGATGCCCGAAGCTGCAGGCGACGGGGTCACTCAGGCAGCCCTCAATCGTTGGATTGATGCCAACAAGGATGTGAAATGTCTAATGCTCGCCACCATGAGTGCGGATCTGCAGAAAACGTTCATCAACTCAGATGCTTTCACAATCATCAGTGAGTTGAAGAACATGTTCCAAGATCTGGCTCGAGTCGAAAGATTCGAGACTCATAGGCAAATTCTTGAGACCAAGCTTAAGAAAGGCGAGCCCGTAAGTCCACATGTTCTCAAAATGATTGGACTCATTGAGAATATGAGTCGGCTGGATCAGCAATTTTCTCAGGAAATGGCTATAGACACCATCCTCCATTCTCTTCATAGCGGGTATGATCAGTTCAAACTGAACTACAGTATGAATAGTCTGGACAAAACGCTCACTGAGCTTCACGGTATGCTGAAGACCGCTGAAAAGACGCTCAAAAGTGATAAGCAGGATGTGCTTATGGTGCGTGGGGGCAAGTTCAAGAAATCTGGAAAGAAGAGGAATGCTAAGAAAGGTGGCAACAAGGCCAGCCCAACTAAGCAAACTGGCGCCAAATCTGCAAAGAGGAAGGTCAGTCAACCCACTTCTGAATCCGAATGCTTCTACTGCAAGAAGAAGGGGCATTGGAAGAGAGATTGCTTGAAGCTAAAGGAAGATCAGAAGAACGGAACAGTCGTTCCATCTTCAGGTATTTTCGTTATAGACTGTATACTTGCTAATTCAACTTCTTGGGTATTAGATACAGGTTGTGGCTCACACTTATGTTCCAATCCACAGGGACTAAGAAGAAGTAGAAAGTTAAGCAAGGGTGAAGTCGACCTACGAGTGGGAAATGGAGCACGGATTGCTGCATTAGCCGTAGGAACTTACTATTTGTCGTTGCCCTCCGGGCTAGTTTTGGAACTGGAAGAATGTTTCCATGTTCCAAGTCTTACTAAAAACATCATTTCAGTTTCTTGCTTAGATGCTAAGGGATTTTCCTTTTTAATAAAAGACAATAGTTGTTCGTTTTATTTTAAAGAGATGTTTTATGGATCTGCTAGATTAGTCAATGGACTTTATTTATTAGATCACGACAAACAAGTATATAACATAAATACCAAAAAGGCCAAAAAGGATGATTCAGATCTCACCTATCTGTGGCATTGTCGATTAGGCCATATAAACTTGAAACGCTTAGAAAGACTTCAAAGAGAAGGAATTCTAGAACCATTTGACTTAGAGGATTATGGTAAATGCGAATCATGTTTACTTGGCAAAATGACAAAGCAACCTTTCTCTAAAGTTGGAGAAAGAGCAAATGAACTATTGGGTTTAATCCATACAGATGTATGTGGACCAATGAGTACAAATGCTAGAGGTGGTTTCAGCTACTTTATCACTTTCACTGATGACTTCAGTAGGTATGGTTATGTCTACCTAATGAAGCATAAGTCTGAATCCTTTGACAAATTCAAGGAATTTCAGAGTGAAGTAGAGAATCAATTAGGCAAGAAGATTAAGGCACTGCGGTCTGATAGAGGCGGTGAATATCTGAGCTATGAATTTGATGACCATCTGAAAGAATGTGGAATTCTATCAGAATTGACTCCTCCTGGAACACCACAATGGAACGGTGTGTCGGAACGGAGGAACAGAACCTTGCTAGACATGGTCAGGTCAATGATGGGTCAGGCCGAACTTCCATTAGAATTTTGGGGACATGCACTAAATACAGCTGCACTCACTATAAATAGAGCTTCGTCTAAAGCTGTCGAAAAGACTCCATACGAATTATGGTTTGGAAAGCCTCCAAATGTGTCTTTTCTTAAGATTTGGGGATGTGAAGTATACGTCAAACGATTAATTTCAGACAAACTTCATCCAAAATCTGACAAATGTATCCTTGTGGGCTATCCAAAGGAAACAAAGGGGTATTACTTCTACAATACATCTGAGAACAAAGTGTTTGTTGCTCGAGATGGTGTCTTTTTGGAGAAGGATCACATTTCTAAAATGACAAGTGGGAGAAAAGTAGACCTCGAAGAAATTCGAGTCGAACAACAAACTCTAGAGAATGCTCAAGATGACATTCAGGATGAAACTCAGAGATCTTTAGAAGAATCTGGTGAGAATCATGGTCAATCTAGAAATGTTACCCCGCGTAGATCGCAAAGATATAGATCTCAACCGGAAAGATACTTAGGTATTTTGACGAACGAGAGCTATGACGTTCTATTACTTGAAAGTGATGAACCTGCGACTTACAAGCAAGCTATGACGAGCCCTAGCTCCAAGCAGTGGCAAGAAGCCATGCAATCTGAATTAGACTCCATGTCTGAAAACCAAGTATGGGATTTGGTCGATTTGCCAGATGGCTACCAAGCCATTGGAAGCAAATGGGTTTTCAAACTGAAAAAGGACAAGGATGGGAAACTTGAAGTTTTCAAAGCTAGATTGGTCGCAAAAGGTTACAGGCAAGTCCACGGTGTGGATTACGATGAAACCTTTTCACCAGTTGCAATGCTAAAGTCTATTCGAATAATGTTAGCAATCGCTGCATATTACGATTACGAAATATGGCAGATGGATGTCAAAACTGCTTTCTTAAACGGCGTTTTAACAGAAACTGTGTTTATGACACAGCCTGAAGGTTTTGAGGATCCAAAGAATGCTAAAAAGGTATGCAAGCTAAAGAAGTCAATCTACGGATTGAAGCAGGCATCCAGGAGCTGGAATATACGTTTTGATGAAGCAGTCAGTGACTTTGGTTTCATCAAGAACGCGGACGAATCTTGTGTATACAAGAAGGTCAGTGGGAGCAAAATTGCTTTCCTAGTATTATATGTCGACGACATATTGCTTATCGGAAATGACATTCCTATGTTGAACTTTGTCAAGATTTGGCTTGGGAAATGTTTTTCGATGAAGGATCTAGGAGAAGCATAGTACATATTGGGCATCAAGATTTACAGAGATAGATCTAAAAGGATGATTGGACTTAGTCAAAGCACTTATATCAATAAGGTGCTTGATAGGTTCAAGATGGCGGACTCCAAGCGAGGCTACCTACCCATGTCTCATGGAATGACTCTAAGCAAGACTCAGTGCCCAAAAACACTTGATGAGCGTAGACGAATGAATGGGATTCCATATGCATCATTGATTGGTTCAATAATGTATGCTATGATATGTACACGCCCGGATGTTGCGTACGCACTCAGTGCTACGAGCAGATACCAGTCAGACCCAGGAGAGGCGCATTGGACTGCTGCCAAGAATATTCTGAAGTACCTGAAAAGGCACAAAGATGACTTCCTGGTCTATGGTGGAGATGATGAATTAATTGTTAAAGGCTATACGGACGCAAGTTTCCAAACCGACAAAGATGATTTTAGATCACAGTCTGGGTTTGTCTTCTGCCTCAACGGAGGAGCAGTAAGCTGGAAAAGTGCTAAGCAAAGCACCATTGCGGATTCTACAACTGAAGCGGAGTACATTGCTGCACATGAAGCAGCAAAGGAAGCTATATGGCTAAGGAAGTTCATAGGAGAACTTGGTGTAGTCCCCTCCATTAAAGGACCAATAGCCCTGTATTGTGATAATAACGGAGCTATTGCACAGGCAAAAGAGCCTAGACACCACCAGAGAGTCAAGCATGTACTTCGTAGATTTCACCTTCTACGAGAGTTCGTTGAAAGAAAAGAAGTCGAGATAAGCAAAATTGGAACTGATGACAACATATCAGATCCATTAACTAAACCTCTGCCGCAGGCGAAGCACAACTCGCACACTGCAGCTATGGGAATCAAGCATATTGGAGAATGGCTTTGATGTCTCTGTTTAATGTTTTAAAGTTTTAGAGTTTAAATCTTTGTAAAACATTATTGGTTAATCATTCACAATAAATGAAATGAATTCATTTTTCCATTTAATTTGTGGTTTATTAAATGATGAGTCCCTTCAATTTGACGATGTATTCAAGATAGACTGTCAGGACCAGTCCTGTGACTAAGAAATGTCTATCAAGTGAACTTGAATGTCAAAGGTTGAAAATGGTCCCTAATCGGAGTTTTCTATAAAATTGGACGCATAGAAAACGTTAGACGATTAGAATGCAAGATGACTAGTAGTTCTGTTTCTTGAACTATGTGGACATGGCAATGTCATAATCATTTGCATAGATACTTACTTTGGGAAGACTAGTATCGGACAAGACCTATGAAACTTTACTGTAAGAGATGAAAATCTGTCATAAGTAAATTTCATTAAATTATTAGACACTAAATCCTCAATACCTGAGTGATTTGAGATTACTTGTTTGAGAACTGGTTGCTTTGACGTTGACCAACCGTCGCACCGTAAAAGGAGGCTATAAAGGCAACGCTCAGGTAATCACCTATCAAACGAAGTCTAATCTCAAGATCGCAAGATTGGGATTGTCCTCCCATAAATCGGGATGAGATGCTTAAAAGTTGTACAAGGCCACTCGGAGAGCTAGAAACTGTGAAATGCATGGCCGTGCTCGGATGAATCATAGGCTATGATTATCTGTTTATTTGATCAGTTGAACTCTGAAACCGAGGAACACCTCTGGACGTAATAAGGATGACAACTCTTACCTTATGTTCAAGAGCAAGCATCGAGCGACAAAGGAATTAGGAAATGCACACTTGTCCCTAAGGACAAGTGGGAGACTGAAGGAAATAATGCCCTTGGTCCAAGTATGCATTCTATGTTAAGTCTAATAAATGCGGTTCAGTATTAATTAACAAGTTAATAATTCAGTGAGATCAAGTGAGCTGAATGCCTAGCTAGAGGCCGCTTCAGTTCAAGTGGAATTAATGATATTAATCCACAGCTTACTCTTGACTGAACCCGTAGGGTCACACAAATAGTACGTAAACGGATCAAGTATTTAATGGCATTAAATACTCCATCTATGAATATTCGGAACCAACGGATCTTGGTTTCAGTGGGAGCTAAGATCGTCACAGGCAAGAAATGAATACTCTGGAAACGATGATATTGCCGGAAACGGAAATATGGATCGTATCGGAAATATAAATATTATCCAAGTCGTAGATGTTGCCGGAAACGGAAACATGGTACGTATCGGAAAATATTATCGGAAATGGAAATATTGCCAGAATCGGAAATATTGCCGGAAACGGAAATATTGTCAGAATCGGAAATATTACCGTAATCGGAAAATAATTCCGGAAACGGAAATATTAAATATTTGTTCGAAACGGAAATTAATTCCGGAATCGGAAATATTAAATATTGTTCGTATCGGAAATGAATTCCGGAATCGGAAAATTTAATCGGAAGCGCATCGTACGAATAAGCATCGGACGAGGCCTGCCGGACGAGGCCCAGCACGAAGCCAGGCCATCGCCCAGCAAGCCAAGCGCGCCGCACAAACAGCCTCGCCAGGCCCAGCGCAAGGCCAGGCCCAGCAGGCTGCGCAGCGCGCACAGCGCGCACAGCACGCGCAGCGCGCGGCGCGCGCGGGCGCTGCGTGGGCTGCTGCTCGCGCGCACGCATGGGGGCCCATCGTGGCTGCCGTGCGTGTGTGTGCAAGTGTTTGTGTTCGTGCACGTTTCCTAAAACATGCAGAGTTCGGTTAATGATTAAATTCCTAATTCTATTTGATAAATTAATTAAATTAGAGTTCTTGTAGGATTCTAGGTTTAATTAATTTGTATCTGAGTAGGATTTCGATTCCCTTTCCATACCCCTATAAATATGAGGCTAGGGCTCACAATTTATAACAAGTTTCAAAGTATTCAAAGTGAGTTTTTGAGAGAAAAATTCAGTCACACATTTGCCTATAAAGTGCCGAAAATAATAGTACCTTAAGGGCGATTCTAGTTGGTCAATCTTAAGGCGGATCCGGACGTGCTGTGGACTATGTACGGAGGGACGACACTTGGAGTCCTAAAGACTTGTTCTTGTTCGGTTCGGGCGCAGCTAGGGAAGGCACGCAACAAAGAGTATGCATCTAAACTATGCTAAATGATTATGTGTAAATAATATGTTTTCCTGGCTTTATGGTTTTTCCGCATGATTTATGAATTTTCATATGTATCATAACCTAACAGAATCAATACCTTTTGTTTCTATGAGTCGCTCATAAAGAAACATATATCTATCCTTGAGTTTGTTTGATGTAAACACTAACTCCCACTGGTTTTGACAACCCTAGATAAATATGTACTGAAAAGATGTACTGAACCGAAGTTCAATCCTTATGACATCTTATCCTTAGCTTTGACAACCTTGTTTAGTGTGATAGTCACTTGAGAGTATCATTTAGACACTATATAGGAAAATAGTCTTGATTATCGTTAATCGAATGGATTCCGATTTCTCCGTTTGGACATACCATATTCTTATGGATCTTCGATTTTTATAATTCCATATAAACAATCTAGATAATCTTTCTTGGCTCATGCAAACATCACCGTGACCCAGCCTAGATGTTCCGAAATTCATGCCAAGTTGATTTTATACCCTTTTGTGAATTACATTAAAGCATTTCACACATTTCACTTTGAGTAAATATAGCCATATTTTCTCAAATTCTTGTGAAATAGGTAAGTCATAAAATCCATCTTTGGCCCATGAACTTCATTGTCTAGAAACTTCTAACAATGGTTCATTTCTATGTCATGTTCAACAAGCAAGACCCACGTGTCTTAAATTAACCAACTTTCAGAAATCCATGTCAGGGAATCTTAGAATGTTGACTTGTTGATATGGTCGTATGACAAGGCCAAAGATATGTGGAACACAAATCAAAATGTTTGATTTGAACCTTCTGAAGTTTGAGTGTGAAGAGATTCGTTTGTTTATTAATCAATCATATGACTCAACCATGAAATGACCATTTCATTCAAATAAACACTCAACGAATGTTTTTGTTTACTTTGAATGTGAGTCTTTCCGTTGTCTAAACAGAAATTGATTATGATGACTAATGGAACATAATACCATTAAGTTCTAGCCTTTAGAAGGACTTTAAAACAAACATGATCACCCTACAATTAATGTAGCACAACTTTGCTTCATTTCCCACTTGTAGGTCAAGCAACCAGACTTAGCTCCCGGAATTTGAGTTCTTAACAAGAGTTAGAACCTCAAGCGGTAATCTAATACCATGGGAGTTTATTTGCTAAGTCGTTTCTCTTTAACATAAACTTCAAGGTAGAAATTGAATCTTGAATTCATTTCTTTTGTTCCCCTTTCCTATCCTTTTTAGCACGTTTTCTTATAGTCCTAAAGATTTTACTCTTTGCTTGATCTTCTTACTTTGTTATGCGTACAAATTCCTTTCTTTTATTCACTTTGAATGACCGCATCCAATGAGTCTAGTTCATTATTGAATCAAAAGAAAATTGGTTGTTAACCATTGGTTATACATGAGTCTTTAACTCAATACTTCATTATTTCAAAACTACCCAGTATTCTGAATATATGAGGTCCAATTGGTCTACCATTCAAATTTAAGTTTGAAAACAACCATGAAGATCACTATAAGAAAATAGCATTCAAGATACGCTCTCACTCTCCTTTTCTTTGAGAATCTCTCTCAAAATTAGTTACCAATCGATCGAGGAAATATCGCAGTTCTATTGTCCGAACGCAATAAAGTTGAAGATTTACGATTCTACAAAATGAACTAGCAAAGAAAAACACTTATCATACTTTAATAACTTGAAATAAAAGCATTCACGCAATCATCAAAGCTATTAAACATTTCATTCATGCAAAAATAAAACATGGTCCAAAATGAATGAAACGATTCCAAGACCCTAAAAGTCCTAAATCCTTAAGCAGCTTTGGCATGTCTTAAGTAGTTTAAGATTCTAGGTAAGCAAAACCTATTGCTAGTAATCTCCAAATTACTCTTGGTTAATAAATTAATACCATAATTTATCCCATTGCCACAACATAATTCCATTGTTGTTTGAGTTGAAACCACAATCAACGTGCTCCTTTGGGACGCCTTACCACCTAAGTCAACTAAAATAGCACCTCGCTTTAGCGTAAACCTACTATCTTAGATCCTTAGATTTTTGTAAGTGCTTGATTTGGAAGGCAATTTTTAAACTCAATATTACTTTGGACCTAGTTGTTTCTATGTTAGTTCGATTATTTAGTGAACTTAATCTAATCGAGTCATATGAAACAACCTATTCATGCAAAGCATACATAAATTCACGCATAATATTTAGTGAACTTAATCTAATCCAGTGCACGCGTACCCGCATCATCGTTGCTGCCCCTGCATGCCTTGCTCGACTCGTCGCAGCGCATCGCTGCACCATCGCAAGGCTTGCGCCCTGCTATGCGCGCAACACATGCCCCTTACCTCTCGCCCAGCGCGCGCGGCACGCAGCGTGCATGCTGCTGCCCGCGTCGCTGCGACTCGATTGCGCATGATAGCTCGCATGGCTCGTCGAGCCACATGCCCACCACACACACATGTTCGTGCCTTTGGTTCGTGCTACGGACCAACTCAATGAAAAATAAACTTAATTTCACGAACTTGCATTAATATTATTTTTCAAAAAGTTACGATTTTTATTTTCGAAAAATAACGATTTTTAACGATTTAATAAACTTCAAAGACAATCCAATTTCGTAAAATATTAAATCAAAGGCTAAAATTATTCAAATTTTTAAGAACGAACGAATCAACATTAAAAATTTGAACTTTTAAATAATAAAATCCAAAAATTTAAATCGTTCATTAACATTTAAATTTCAGATTTTTAATAATTAGGTTTAAGAGCGATTAAAATTAACGAAACCATTCAAAATTTTAATCCAATAATTTTTAAAATTAGCCACTGACCCATGAAATTATATCCCGTTTCCAAATTAACCGAATTATTAAACGAAAATTAATTAAAATTCAATTAGGGTTCCAAATTTTACGAATTGGGGAAAGGCAAAATTAGGGTTTATACTTATCGGAATATACCCATAGATAAAGAATATAACCAGAAACATTGTGTCAAAATTTCAAGCAATTCCCAGTAGTTTAGGTCGACCTTTTAATTGAATTACTGTGCGACACTTTTAATTTTTATTAAAAAATTAACAAAAACGCCCAAAAAAACGACACTTCGAGGCCTGTTTTTGCAATTCCGTTCCCATGGTTTGATCTTAGAAAATCGTTTTCAATCAGATTAGGGTTTTAAAAATCGAAAAAACGAATCTTTTTGATTTCGGGACAGATTATTACGCAATTCATCCAATAATTCGTAAAAAAATCCGAAAATTCAACAAAAAATTCCAAAATTTCGACAGATGCAAAAACAAATAAATCATGCTAAAACATGCTTTGAATACATAAGGCTCATGATACCACTGTAGGGGAATACTGTTAAACATAATAACATGTGCGGAAACAATCCCCAAAGCCAGGAAACATGTATAAAGCACAGATTAAGCATACTTACGTTTGAAGCGTGATTTCCACAAATTGTCAACGAACACGAACTTAGAACTCCAATTGTCGTTCCTCTACTTGGTTCACCGACACGATCAGATCCGTCTTGATTATCGTAGCTTAGACAATCGATCAAGAGTTTGTGCTTTTGGGAAGAACAATTCTAATGGAGGCACAGAGAGTTTAGGGTTTCTCTTGTCTTAGGTTAGAATCTGATTTTGCATTAGGTTATGGAAAACATGTGTGTGGAATAATATTATAACCCTTAGGTTATAATACTAACCGGCCATGGCACAAAGGCCAAGCGCTAGCCAGCTTCGTCCGCGCAAGCCCACACGCGCACAGCCACACAGGCGCTGGGCCTTGGGCCGCGCTGTGTGCGCTGCTGCTGCTGTTCCTTGCGTGCGCGCGCGCGCCCAGCCAAGGCATGGGCCTTGGCGCGCTGGCTCGCTGCTACGCCCAGTGGGCCTTGCGCGCTTGCGCGCCTTGGTTCGTTGGGCTGGCAACGTTGCCTCCTCGTATCCGCGATTAATATATTTCCGATATATTATTTATCGTTTCGTATACGACGAATCACCACGAATATTCGCGATACATTATACGATTCCGATGCAAGGTCGTGTCGTATAATACGTTTTCCAACTAATTCCCGAAAAGCTATTAAATGAATTTCCGATTCATTTAATCCGGTGATCTGTTACGTGTCATTGGTGTGACCTTGTAGGTTCAGTCAAGAGTAAGCTGTGAGTTTAATATTCATTAGAACTCACTGATCAGAAGCATTGCTCCAGCTAGCTGTTCCGATCACTTGATCTCACTGAATTAATTGTTCGCAATTAATCTGAACCTTGGTATAAGACTTAATGCACCTTGGGTGAAGGATATATTTCCTTTCAGCGCCCCGATGCTCTTTTCGTGCACTGACTTCTTAAAACGTACGCGAAAATCAATTTGTAAGTCGTTATTATCCTCTTAATAACACTAATGCGCTGCCTAATACCTTAATGCTAACCAAATAATTTTAACGTTCACAAAGAAAAAGAAATAAAGGAAAACGTTTTCGAAAACCATTTTCCAAAAAAAGGAAATCCCGAGTCTAGACTAAATTCCGCCCAAATACAATATAAAATCCTAAATCTAGCTTGTCTTATACATAGGACCGATCCTGCTACTTGGCATAATTATGCAAACTAACAATTATCGTATCTCGAATATTTCTCCCCAATACCAGAAGTCATGCTACTCCAAAATCCACAAGTTCAATTAGCACTAACGGATCCCCCTGTAGGGAAGTCAAATTCAGAAAATCTATCCCTAACGGTCGCACAAACCCGCAGTGAACCCGAGGTACCAATGACAAACATCATTGGCAACATTGGTATCATCAGGGCTCACTACTTTACGTACCAGGACAGTTACCACTTTCGAGAACCAATCGATCTCGAAGGTATTCCAAAGTATGGGCCAAAGATTTCCCATGAATGCAATGCACTATACAACAACTATCCGCCAACCTTCTCTAGGGCTACTATTTGGACTAGAAAAGGAACCAACCAAAAGTGAAGCTGAAATCATGACCCTGGCCCTACAGGACTCAGCATGTGAATCCTATGAAACTAATTGCTCCATCACCTGTTCAAACCGAAAAAATCGAGCGCGGTTGGCGCAAGACTTTCAAATGGACCAACGCTCAAGGAATAAAGTTCAACGTGTATGCCGGAGAAGGCCCAATGTTCGATGAATATGAATCCGCATCTGACTCTGAATCCGAGTCTGAACCACACAATAACAATGTCTAGCATAAATTCGTCTACTTCTACTCCAGAAAACCTTTTTGATGTAATTCTCCATGATTTTAGTAAGATGAATAAAACTTTAAAGTATGAATTGTCTAAAAATCTAAATAGCAACCCCAAATTCTTTGCAAACAATGAACTTGAAAACGAATATGCTGAATTAATTAAGGCTGTAAATGAGCAAGAATATAAAACTCCAGTACTTGAGGACACTGAATCAGTAAACATTGGAACTGAAGAGGATCCAAAACTCATAAAAATCCTCTTAACCTTTACACAAATTGAAAAAACCGATCTTATCTCCACTCTCAGAGAATTCATGGGTGTCTTTGCATGGTCCTACAAAGATATTCCCGGAATAAATCGCGAAATTGCCGAACATAGGTTTCCATTTAATCCCACAATGATACCAGTAAAACAAAATCTACGACGGCTTAAGCCATAGATAACACTAAAAATTAAAGAAGAAGTCACCAAACAATTAGAGGCAAGCTTTAGAAAGGTATCCAATTATCAATATTGGGTAGCCCATGTTGACCTAGTAGCTAAAAAAGATGGACGAGTGCCAATGTGTGTAGATTTTCGCGATCTCAACAAAGCCAGTCCAAAGGATGACTTCCGCTTCCACACATCGACATACTAGTCGATAATACGACGAATCATGTGCTTCTCTCCATGGATGGGTACGGAGGATATAACCAAATTCTCATGGCGGAAGAGGACATGGAGAAAACCACCTTCATTACTCCGTGGGGCACTTATTGCTACACCATCATGCCTTTTGGTTTGAAAAAGGCAGGGGCTACCTATCAAAGGACTAGTACCACATTACTTCATGACATGATGTATAAAGAAATCGAAGTCTATTTCGATGACATGATAGTCAAATCTAAGGACCGGCAAAGCCACCTACCGGCACTTAGAAAGATCTTCGCCCGAATCTTGAAGTATAATATGAGGCTGAACCCGTAAAAATGCGTCTTCGGTGTAACTTCAGGCAAGTTACTCGGATACGCAGTCAGCAAACGGGGAATTGAAATCGATCCATCCAAGATCAAAGCTATTGCTGATATGCCTCCACCAAAATATGAAAAACGGATCCAAGGATTTCTGGGAAAACTCCAATTCATTAGTAGGTTCATATCCAAACTTACTATGACTTGCGAGCCAATTTCCAAAAAGGTGAAAAAACAGGATAAAACAGAATGGGATGAACAATGTCAAATTGCTTTTGACAAAATCAAAGAATATATTAAGTTTTTTCACTATGAGAGAGTCGAGAGAAAACGAGAGCCTATCCTTTGAAGAAATTGATCTGATGCAAAGATCAAACAAGAAAGTAAAACATCGGTATGATAATGATTCATCCATGGATATGGACGAAGTTCCATTGACTCATGTTTTCCCCACAGTGGAACAACTCACCCTGGTGAATGGAAGAAGGAGAGAGGGGATCTCGTACAGCAACGCGATTGGAGGCAATGGAGTAGTCCACCCTATGGAGGAGGAAAATGGAGAATATTTATTTGATGAAATATCTGATGATGAGATAATAGATGGCAGTGAAATGAAAGATCCGCTTTGTCCAGTAATTGCACTATCAAAGGAAAAGAGGAGAAAGCTAAGGAAGCCATGGCTGAATGCATTGGTTGTCAAGCTTTTTGACAAAATAATGAGGTATGAAGAGTTAATAAAAAAGTTAAGTCTCAAATGGAGCCTTAAAGGAGACATCTCCCTTACAGATGTAGGATGTGCTTATTATGTGGTTAGATTTACCAATTCAGACGACTATTCTTTCGTATTAACTAAGGGTCCCTGGGTGATTGTTGATAGCTACCTTACTATTAGGAAATGGATTCCCAATTTTGTTCCAGATGAGGAACCGATTAAAGTTTTAACAGCTTGGGTGCGTATCCCTAATTTGTCTGTTGAGTACTTTGACACAAAGTTCCTGCTGAAGATCGGTGAGAAGATTGGGAAGGTCATTAAAATAGATACACACACCGAGTCCATGAGCAGAGGCTAGTATATCCGGGTTATGTATAGAGGTGGACATCACTCGTCCATTGTTATCTAAGTTTCGTCTCAATGGAAGAGTTTAGGGTGTCCAGTATGAAGGTCTAAGACAGATTTTCTTTAAGTGTGGCAAGCTTGGCCACAAGGATGATATGTGCCCTACATTTGCAGCTTTAAGAGCCCATGAATTGGGCGAAGTAGAGGAAAGTCCTTCCAGTCTCCTCAAATCCCAACTTAAAAAAAAACCCGATGTGGAGCATGGATGTTGGTCCAACGCCCTCCATGACGGAACCAACAACGAGGTAAGGTCACTCAAGGCAAGAATCAGGCTACGAGCGTTGCTGCTCAATAGTCAGGACCACCGAATGCGAAATCCCAGGACCATAGAAGGAAGGAGATTAATCAGGCTTAAAATAAAAAAAGAATTAATCGGGGATCGAGATTAAAAATCCCGAATGAAGATAGTAGTGTGGAAAATCAATTACCAACTAGTCAGTTGGAAATTATGCAGGAAGATTTACAACCACAAAATCAGGAAGAAATTACGGGGTTAATTGATTCACAAGATCATACTATGGAAAGAAATTGCACAATCAAGGATGGGTATGAGGAAAATCGTTTATCTTCGAAAGATTTGATCCCTAAAGACGATTCTGTGGTGAATTTGAATGAGGACTCTTGTGTCCTAAATAATAACTCAGAACAAGGGGTGAATCTATCTTTGGAAAATAATGAGAATACTTTCTCTACGGTTAATTTGGTATCAAAATCTCAGCACACTTTTAAGGAAAAACGTGACCCGCGTGGCATTGGTAATATTACCAAAAATACACCAGTAGCTCACCTAGGGAAGAAATCTTTTGGGCCAAGGTAATTTCCTTTCAAAGAAAACTCCCTGCAGTCAAAGTCTAAGTCTATGGATACTAGAAATCTCTCTCTGCCTATTAATTCAGTGTCTCAAGGAAAAGAGAATTCTATTCCTTTATACCCTAAGTCATTATCCCTATTGCCTACAAGAACCGATCTAGCGCAGATTGGTAATGACCTCAACAATGAACCCTCTTCATCCCCCTATTACGTTGGAGGTACGTATTCCCCCGGCGTACACAACGTTCCTGGACTATCGAACTGAGGGCCCAACATTGGCAATAGTTCACCCCCTACTCAATCGATTGGAGATCAACTTGAGTGCACTCCTGCCTCCGGTACATGTCCCCAAGGTGTTGATGGCAACCATCCAACATCCCCTCGACCTGGTGAATCCAATGAAAGCGTTGAAAGACGCTTTTTTGAGTATAATGCCTAATGTTCCACTGAACATATATGATTGTTACCCTGTTTGATCGATGTTTAATATGTCAATAAAAATCATGACTTGGAATGTTCAAGGTGCTGCGAAGCCGGCCTTTTTTCCAGCTTTCAAAGAGATTGTTCGGATTAATAAACCCAATGTGATTGCACTTGTGGAACCCACATTAGCGGAGCTAAAGCTCAAACAATCTGTGATAAAATTGGTTTCTTGGGCCAAGTTCGGGTTGAAGTGAGGGGCTTTAGTGGCGATATTTGGCTCTTTTGGAAGCAAGATGAAGTTACGATTAATCCTGTTGAGACTAGTGGTCAACACATTACAGTGGAGATTGCTAAGGTCGAAGAAGAACCTTGGTTATTTTCGGCGGTATATGCAAGTCCAGACTCGACCATACTTAACAGTCTCTGAGGGGAGCTTGAGGATGCTAAAAGTAGATTCACTAGGCCATGGCTCATAGAATATGGTTTTAATGAGACTCGAACTATGGATGAACGACATGGAGTTCGAGGTTTAGAAATGCAAAGACGATGCAGGAATTTCTCGAATTGGATGGAAGAAAATGGATTGCTAGACCTTGGCTATTCGGGTCCTCAACATACTTGGTTCCGTGAAGAGTCTCATAATACCTTTAGGTCTGCTCGTTTGGACCGTTTCATTGCATATGAAGACTCAAGACTTAAATTTTAGGAGGGGGCTATGAAACATTTACCCAAGATTTTCTCAGATCACTACCCAATAAGTACTTGTGGTTATGCTCCGATCCCGATGGTTCTTAAACCTTTCCGGTTCCAGGCGGTTTGGCTTATTCACGAAAAATTTGAAGAGTTTGTTCTTGAGAATTGGGATAACAATCAACCTCTCATTCCCTTTTTGGCTAATTTCTCAGCCAAACTAAACCTTTGGAATAAAAATATTTTCCACAATATTTTAAAAAGAAAGCCCATTTACGGGCTAGATTAGAAGGAGTCCAAAAACAATTATCCCTAAAACGCCTGGACCATTTGATTAATAGAGAACGAGAACTGCGTAAGGGGATGGATATTGTCCTTCAACAGGAAGAGCTTCTTTGGTTCCAAAAATCAAGGCTTGAGGCTTTACGTGATGGCGATCGTAACACTAAATTCTTCCACCTCTCCACTGTTAATAGGCGTCCTAGAAACCAGATTGAGATGCTGCAAAACTCTGAGGGTCAGTGGCTATCTGATACAGATGAAGTGAAAGTTCTAGTGGTTGATTATTGGCGTGTATTATTTCAAGATAAATGCCCCAACTATGTTCAAACTGAATTCATGCCAAATTCTTTTCCCCCTATACCTCACGCAGATTGGCCGAGTCTGACTAGACCATATGCTTCCTGTGAGGTCCATGCCGCAATAATGAGCATGAGACCGTATAAGGCCCCAGGTCCGGACGACTTTTAACCGGTTTTTTATAAGCATTTTTGGAGTTTACTAGCCCCATCAGTGACCAAAATTGTGATTGATATTCTAGAGGGAAGGGATTTTCCCGATAACCTTAATAAAGCCTTCTTAGTGCTTATTCCTAAGGAAACATCTCCTCAATTTGTCACGCAATTCCATCCGATAGGGCTGTGTAATATAATATATAAAGCAGCTAGTAAAGTACTGGTGAATCGCTTGAAAGGGATGCTTCCTTCTGTGATATCTCCAACTCAATATAGCTTTGTCCCGCGAAGATAAATCACGGATAAAATTATCATAGTCAAAGAAATGCTACACTCCATGAGGAAAAAACAGGGTAAACTGGGAAACATGGCTATCAAAATTGACTTCGAAAAGGCGTATGACAGGCTACGTTGGATTTTTATTTGCCAATATTTAATGGAGTTGCGACTGCCACAATTGATGATTGAGGTTATGATCCGGTGTGTAACTTCAACAAGTCTTCACGTGCTTTGGAATGGGGAACCTATAGATAGCTTTACCCCTAGTCGGGGGATTCGACACGGTGACCCTCTCTCACCGTACTTATATGTTATATGTATGGAGAGATTGGCACATATGATAGAAAATGCGGTTAGTTTGGGTGTTTGGAGACCGGCCAAGGCCAGTAGAAATGGACCGTGTGTGTCGAACTTGGCATTTGCGGACGACTTAATACTCTTTGCAGAAGATTCTATGAACAAGCTAAGGTGACAATTGTTAGGTTATGATACAGATAAATGAATATAAATCATGCGGAAAAACCATAAAGCCAGGAATCCAAATTAATTGCCACATAACAATTAGCATAATTTAGGACACATACACTTTGTAGCGTGCCCTCCCTAGCTGCGCCCGAACCGAACAAGAACAAGTCTAGGACTCCAAATGTCGTCCCTCCGTAGATAGTCCACAGCACGTTCGGATCCGCCTTATATTTAATTAACTAGAATTGCACCTAAGGTTCTATGAATATGTTCGAATATTTTAGGCAAATATTAGACTTAGTTTTAATCCTTAAAACTAGGTGAATAATTGAAATTATGTTGTTCATAAATTTGTGAATGCCATCACATATTTATAGAGTACGAATATGGAATTAGAAGTCAACTAGGATTCAAGTATTCTAAATCTATTAGAATTAGAGTTTACTTAAAACTAGTAACTTAGAAAATCCTAATCGCTTAAGGATTCGATGTATGCACAAACTCCAACACGCACACGAGCACGGCCCACAAGCGAGCAGGCCATGCCCGCGCGCGCGAGAAGCCCATCGCAGGCTCACAGCCCACACGCTGCCTTGCAGCCCACACGCTGCCTTGCAGCCCACACGCTGCTTCGCAGCCCGCGTTGCTCGCAGCCATGGCGCGCTGGGCCTTGCGTTCCTTTGGCATGCTGTGTTGCGCTTTGGGCTTGCAAGGCGTGGGCCTGGCTTCGTGCTGGGCCTTCGTCTAGCAAGCTCATCCTATGCTTATTTCGTACGACGCGCTTTCGATTAATTTTCCTATTCCGGAATTCATTTCCGATTCGAACAATATTTAACATTTCCGATTCCGGAATTAATTTCCGTTTCGAACAAATATTTAATATTTCTGATACCGGAATTATTGTCCGATTCCGATAATATTTTCGATTCTGACAATATTTCCGATTCCGGCAATATTTCCATTCCCGATAATATTTTCCGATACGTACCATGTTTCCGTTTCCGGCAACATCTATGATTTGGATAATATTTATATTTCCGATACGATCCATATTTCCGTTTCTGGCAATATCATCGTTTCCGGAGTATCCATAATTTGCCTTTTGACGATTTCAGCTCCCACTAGAACCGAGATCCGTCGATTCCGAATATTCATAAATGGAGTATTTAATTCCATTAAATACTTGATCCGTTCATGTACTATTTGTGTGACCCTACGGGTTCAGTCAAGAGTAAGCTGTGGATTAATATTATTAATTCCACTTGAACTGAAGCGGCCTCTAGCTAGGCATACAGTTCACTTGATCTCACTGAATTATTAACTTGTATAATTAATACTGAACCGCATTTATTAGACTTAGCATTGAATGCATACTTGGACCAATGGCATTATTTCCTTCAGTCTCCCACTTGTTCTTAGGGACAAGTGTGCATTTCCTAATTCCTTTGTCTCTTGATACTTGCTCTTGAACATAAGGTAAGAGTTGTCGTCCTTATTATGTCCAGTGGTGTTTCTCGGGTTCAGAGTTCAACTGATCAAATAAACAGATAATCATAGCCTATGATTCATCTGAGCACGGCCATGCATTTTACAGTTTCTAGCTCTCCGAGTGGCCTTGTACAACTTTCAACATCTCATCCCGATTTATGGGAGGTCAATCCCAATCTTGTGATCTTTAGATTAGACTTCGTTTGATAGGTGATTACCCGAGCGTTGCCTTTATAGCCTCCTTTTACGGTGCGACGGTTGACAACGTCAAAGTAACCAGTTCTCAAACAAGTAATCTCAAATCACTCAGGTATTGAGGATTAGTGTCTAATAATTTTAATGAAATTTACTTATGACAGATTTTCATCTCACAGTAAAGTTTCATAGGTCTGTCCGATACTAGTCTTTCCAAATTAAGTATCTATGCAAATGATTGCGACATTGCCATGTCCACATAGTTTAAGGAACAGAACTACTAGTCATCTTGCATTCTAGTCGTCTAGCGTTTTCTATGTGTCCATCTCTATAGAAAACTCCGACCAGGGACCATTTTCAACTTTTGACATTCAAGTTCACTTGATAGACATTTCTTAGTCACATGACTGGTCCTGACAGTCTATCTTGAATATATCGTCAAATTGAAGGGACTCATCATTTAATAAACCACAAATTAAATGTAAAAAAGAATTCTATTCATCAATATGAATGGTTAACCAATAATGTTTTACAAAGTATTAAACTCTAAAACTTTAAAACATTAAATAAGGACATCAAAGCCATTCTCCAACATCCTTGATTCCCATAACTGCAGTGTGCGAGTTGTGCTTCGCCTGCGGCAGAGGTTTAGTTAATGGATCTGAGATGTTGTCGTCAGTTCCAATCTTGCTTATCTCGACTTCTTTTGTTTCAATGAACTCTCGTAGAAGGTGAAATCTATGAAGTACATGCTTGACTCTCTGGTGGTGTCTAGGCTCCTTTGCCTGTGCAATAGCTCCATTATTATCACAATAAAGAGGTATTGGTCCTTTAATGGAGGGGACTGCACCAAGTTCCCCTATGAAATTCCTTAGCCAAATAGCTTCCTTTGCTGCTTCATGTGCAGCAATGTACTCCGCTTCAGTTGTAGAATCCGCAGTGGTGCTTTGCTTAGCACTTTTCCAGCTTACTGCACCTCCGTTGAGGCAAAAGACAAACCCAGACTGTGATCTGAAATCATCTTTGTCAGTTTGGAAACTTGCGTCCGTATAGCCTTTAACAATTAATTCATCATCTCTACCATAGACCAGGAAATCATCTTTGTGCCTTTTCAGGTACTTCAGAATATTCTTGGCAGCAGTCCAATGTGCCTCTCTTGGGTCTGACTGGTATCTGCTCGTAGCACTGAGTGCGTACGCAATATCCGGGCGTGTACATATCATATCATACATTCTTGAACCAATCAATGATGCATATGGAATCCCACTCATTCGTCTACGCTCATCTAGTGTTTTTGGGCATTGGGTCTTGCTTAGAGTCACTCCATGAGACATGGGTAGGTAGCCTCGCTTGGAGTCTTCCGTATTGAACCTTTCAAGCACCTTATTGATATAAGTGCTTTGACTGAGTCCAATCATCCTTTTAGATCTATCTCTGTAAATCTTGATGCCTAGTATGTACTGTGCTTCTCCTAGATCCTTCATCGAAAAACATTTCCCAAGACAAATCTTGACAGAATTCAACATAGGAATGTCATTTTCGATAAGTAATATGTCGTCGACATATAATAGTAGAAAAGCAATTTTTCTCCCACTGACCTTCTTATATACACAACATTCGTCTGCGTTCTTGATGAAACCAAAGTCACTGACTGCTTCATCAAAACGTATATTCCAGCTCCTTGATGCTTGCTTTAATCCATAGATTGATTTCTTAAGCTTGCATACCTTTTTAGCATTCTTTGGATCCTCAAAACCCTCAGGTTGTGTCATAAACACAGTTTCTGTTAAAACGCCGTTTAAGAAAGCGGTTTTGACATCCATCTGCCATATTTCGTAATCGTAATATGCAGTGATTGCTAACATTATCTGAATATACTTTAGCATTGCAACTGGTGAAAAGGTTTCATCATAATCCACACCGTGGACTTGCCTGTAACCTTTTGCAACCAATCTAGCTTTGAAAAACTTCTAGTTTCCAATCCTTGTCCTTTTTCAGTTGTAAAACTGTAGGGGGTTATTTTTTCCCGTTATCCTACAAGGGGGGTTTGGCACGCGGCGATTCGTTTAGAGAACCATTGAATTATTTTTGCAACTTGAAGGAGTCGCTACCAAACTTTATTTTAGGCCCCGTTTGGGAAGACCGCAAAATGACTCTATTTTTGGATAAGGCCTTGAATCCTTGAAACGGATGGGTGAGATCCGGGCTCGGGAACGAAAATGCTTATTCGGCGAGCTTTAGAAATATTCAAGTACGTTGGCACAACATTGTTTCGAAAATAAACCCTAAGATTAGACTATGTGGGTTAGAAATTTAGAGCAAAATAGAATTTCTAATTGTACTGTGGTCACTTTGCTTTAAAGATTGATTTAAGGAACCTAAGGCCTGTTTGTCCAAAAATATCTTCGTTAAGCATGATGTAACCTTTGTATTTTGTTGTATTTAGCATGTTGGTGATGAAAGCGATAAAGCACATAAAGCACATAAAGCAACATCACAATACTAAATAAAGTGCGGAATTAGTAAATACAAGACCCCCTAGAAAAGGACTAGGGAGTAGGTCCACATTGCCTAGAAATGGACTAGTCAAGTAAAGGTGCGGAATTGAAAGTGCGAAATTGAAATTGCGGTATTGAAATTGCGGTATTGAAATTGCGGTATTGAAAGTGCGATATTGAAAGTGCGATATTGAAAGGTGCGATATTGAAATTGCGATATTAAAAGGTGCATAATTGAAATTTGTACTTGGGCACATGAGATTCGAACGCCAAGCGGCTCCTTAGAAATAAGTGCGCCCGACACGAATTTAAAGCCAAAAATCTCAACTTGGGAGAGGTTGCTCAACCCAAATGTCCTAGATTTTGCATATTGAACTTGAAATTGAAATCTTGAATATTGAAAGGTTTGAACTTGAAATGATTTGAAATTTGAACTTGAAATGATCCTAGTTAAGAGAGGTAGTTATGAACAACCCTAAACATGGTGGGATCTTGAAATTTGAAAACTTGAACTTGTATATTGAAAAATGGAGTCTTGAATCTCAAAAGACTAAACCTTTAAATGCTAAAAGGTGTCATCTTTGATTACTCCACACTCGAAGGTGATTCTAGTTCAAAGAGATGGATGTAAACAACTTTGAACATCCTTGAATCTTGAAAGTTTGTATATTGTATTTGAAAAAGTTTGTATTTTTGAAAAAGCATGTATGATTGTTGCAAGTGGTGTTTTTTATGGCAAAAAACACCAACTTGCTAATCATTTGAAATCAAAATAGAATGATTGATTGAAATGGGATTCGGATTTACTTAGTTAGGCTTAGGCACGAGCTCCCAATTGCTTTTGAATTTAGGAATTTTTGTATGTGTTTTTGAGGAGTTTCGAAGTTTGTATTGTGAGGAGTAATGTCGAAATTACGACGTTGTATGTGTTGTGCTCCCCCTTTTTTCGATGGAAATGAGGGGTATTTATAGGAGGGAAATGGTGCAAACCGCCAGCACACGCCAGCGCCTGGCGCCAGGCCAGCGCTGGGCGCTGCTGACGTGGCCTGAATGCCGCCAAAAGGACGGAAAGATGCCGTCCTTGATTTGTCTTGTATGGTTGTACCTTTGTACGAATAGTATGATTTTTGGCGTGTAGTGTTTGCTTGGAGGTTAAGACTTGAATTTGCGTCTAAAAACAAGCCTTTCTTGGGTTTTTGAATTCCGGTTTTACGGGGCGGGGCCCGGCATTCTCGGTTTTGTGGGTCGGCGCCCGAATTTGACTTGTCTTATATGATTTTGAGTGAAAAAGGCCTAGTAAAACCAATGGGATGGTCCACTAGTTGAGATTGAACTTGGATTTTGAAATTGGATTTTGGAAGTTGTATTTTGTACCGAGTTCCGGGAGGGGAACGGTCTCGGGGATTGGATTTTGGACCTTGGATTTTGGAGGTGTTCTTAGCAATTGGGATTTCCGCCTAGAGTTACTCCAATCGCCTAACAAGGATAATGGTATCGTCATCATCCCAAAGGGGAGACACAAATTAGGTGTCTACAGAAGCCCCCACTTTGACTGAGCGTTCGGTCAGGAAAGCGCAAGTCAAATTATTTTGAAAGGGACGGAGAATGGTCAAGATGTTCTGCAATCGAGACCACTCTTTGTACGCTGGTACCTGCATAAAAATAGGCGTTAGAAAAAGGATAGAGTCTACCTCTTTGTACTTGTATTTTTCCGCCTTCAGTTCAGCACGGAGCTTGGCATCGAAAATTTTGAATTTTTGAATCTTGAATTTTGAACTTTGACACCCGGAGTTAATCCGTTGGGATGTGCTTTGCTGGGGATAAGAGCTTTTTACTTGCCCTTAAAATTTTGAATTTCGACTGACTTTCCCGGAGCTTGGGTCCGTTGGGAGTTGGGCGCCTGAGTCGTTGTATTTTTTGGACTATGTATTCTTGAAATATTCATCTGTTTGTACTTGGAGATACAGGTGTATACCCTTATTTTCGATGGATGGTTCGATGCGACGTTTGATGCTTGGTGCGGAAGACCGTAGCAGTAAAGGACGTGCAATCAGCACGGGAGACCGCGCGCGTTGCAGACTTGCGCATGCAGCAGGTCAGCGCACGACGCTAGGGCGGTGCCTTGCGCGGGGCTGCACTATATAAGTGCCCCATGCCGTGCCATTTTGAGGCACATTCACTTGAAATTCTTTTGCTCTTTCTCTCAAAGGTTGATTAAGCTCTTCCCTTGGTCTTGTTTTTGCCTTCTCCATGTAAGTTTTTCATGTTTTTGCTTATGAAATAACTCTAGGATTGCATGTAGTTTTGATTTTTTCGTACTTTGAAATGATGCTTGTATGCTTAAGATTTGAATCTTCTAGAAAACTGTTTGATAGCCACTTGAACTTGAACTGTTGGAACTTGTACTTTTGAATTTTTTTTGAACTCGTATCTTCGGCATGGATAGCCTAGGCGTTGATGTAGAACTTGAATACCTGCTTCGGCGTGGATAGCCTAGGCGTTGGTGTAGGAATTATATACCTGCTTCAGCGTGGGTAGCCTAGGTGTTGGTGTAGAACTTGTACCTTGAATTAGAGGTCCACTGGGGATTTTGTTTAGAATTTTTTTTTGACTTTTTTTAGGCTAGTATAGGATAGCCCCCAATTTAGAATTTTGACTCTTTGTATGCTACTTGATCTAGTATGCCTCGTCACACTCGGAGAAAGCTCGCTGAATCATCTGTGGTTCGAGCTGCTGAGGAAGACGCTTCGGATGATGAAGCGGCTGCAATAAATGCGCCAGGTGGGGGTATGGTTCCCCGAGATGCGCCTGCTTTCCCTGGTGCTGGTTGGACCCCTTCCGACATGGTGTTTCGGCCGGATTGGCACTTGTCTCAGCGGCCTCGCGCTGGCATGGTGAGTCTTGTACTGTGTTTTGGGTTTGTACTTTGTACTTGTATAGGTCTTGAGCTAACTCGTTCACCTGTAGGCCGACGAAAAGCCGTTCCGTACTTACTGTTCCTTGGTGGAGGTTCAGAGGGCCTTTAAAGCTCTCCGTGCTGATGCAGAGGCTATGGAGATTTGGTCGCAGATAGGCCTGGCCGATTTCTGGCGCACCATGGGAGGTTCCCCGAGGAGAACGGGGATTAAAAACCGTTTGTGGGCTTTATTTGAGCTGTGGTGGGATACCACCAACACTTTCCACATGGCATGGGGAGAGATCACTGTTACCCCTCTTGAGTTTGCTATGATTACAAGTCTTCCTTTTTCTGAGAGGAATGTGACCTTTGACTCTGAGCTGACGTGGCGCTCGGCCGCTGCCAAGGACTTGCTCGGCCCTGTTGTTGATTTGTCAGAGGACGACTCCCACGCTTCTTGACGGTGCTTGTGGATGCTATATGTGGTGAGGGTGTGTCCGCGGAGCAGAGGGTTAGGCTCTTCCTCCTTGTCTTGGTTAGCAGAGTGATTGCCCCGAGTAGGAACAGTCGGGTGCATATTAGCTTCTTGTCCGCTCTGAGGGACTTGAGAGCTTTCTCGAGTTATAACTGGGGTGGTTTGGCATATAGCCACCTCTTGTATGAAATGGGGCGGGCCTCCCGGACTGCACTGGGGAGTGACCCGAGCATGGCTGCTCTGTGGAGCGTGCTGGAGGTATTCGAGACTCCTTTTACTTTGTATTTGTATGCTTGTATCTTGAACTTGACTGATGTTTTGTTTGTTCCTTGAAAGAATTGGATCTATGAGCACTTTCCGACTTTGGCGCCGGAGCGTACTTGAGATGCGGTTTACCCGTATGCTGCCTCTTGGATAGGAGCGGTGCGCGTTGGTGCGTCCCTGGCGGCTTCTCGAAGAGCTTGGAGAGTTTTACCTGCTGATAGCGTAATATTCTTGTACTGTTTTGCTCTCTTGTATTTGTATTTGTACTGTTGCCTGAGTTGTCTGCTTTGTAGGTGGTATGGCGTCCTTTTGCCAACGCGGTTGTACCTGACTCGGCTGCTCGTGCCCATTTCCTGTCTGGGCAGCGGGTTTTGCTTCCAGGGGTGTACCGCCATATGTGGTATCTGGGGGAGCGGGTGTCCCCTCAGCACAATTCGGGGGAGAGGCTCATCCCCAAGGACCCACCAGGGTCCATGCTGGCGTTGGATGAAGAGCTGTCCCGGCTCTATGTGGAGGCTAGGGGCGATGCTGTTTTCCGCTCTTGGAGGGATTTTGTACACAGGAAGGGGAGCTATGACGACTTCCTGTGGAGGCTGGCTCCACCAATACGCTTTGTACTGCCGGTGAGCTTTTGAATCTTGTATTCTTGTATTTTTGTATTCTTTTATTCTTGTATTGATTGGATGATTGTATGATTGTATGATTGTATGTAGGAGGAGGAGGTTGATCCTGAGGACATTCCTCATGCTAATAGGATCCTCCGCTATGAGAATTCGGACGGGGAAGACGTGGTGGAGACCATTCCTTGGGCTTCTCCTCCGCACCGGAAATCATATGATCTTGTACCTGAGCATTACGCCCCTGTTAGTACTGTTACATTTTTGAAACTGTTTGTAACTTTGTATGGGGAAATTGATCTTGAACTATGTATGCAGGCGCCTCGGGCGAGAGTGCGACGCTGGATGCTCTTGCTTGATGCTTGGAAGAGGTAGTGTGCCAAACTGACCCAGAAGCTTGCTGGCCGGAACAGAGAGGTGCCTTTCTTGATCTTGAAACTTGTACTATGGAAATTCCACTGGGAAATTGATTCTTGAAATTGTATCTTGTATAGGAGCGCCGCCGAGACCGTAGAGACTCTGTTGACAGGGAGCCTCAGGCGGAGACTTCCTTGGGACAGGAGGGACCAAGCTTGGAGCTAGGACAGGGGTCCGGTGCTGGTGCTCATCAGAGGCATTCTGATGCTGAGTGGGGAGCTTCCCCTTTTATACATGTTGACCCCACCAGGCATTCATTTGGAGGTGCTAGCGGTTCACGGCCCTTTGTTCCTCCTTCCGGCTATTACTTCGGAGGAAGTGGTCCTCAGCCTTGGGGTGCGGGTTCATGGGCTTGCTATGCGGAGATGGAGAGGATGCGCCAGGCTCAGATGTTTGGGTCGTACCCGTATATGCCGATGCCGCCGCCTTATCAGTATTCCTCTCCTCAGCAGGGAGTTCATCCCTCCACTGACACACTTCGTATCTCGGAGGAGGATCCTAGTACCCCTGGGATGGAGCTGGGTCGGGAGCTGGAGCGCCTTAGGAGGCGTAACAGGGACAAGGGGCCTGTAGTTGACGTCACCGCTGATGATGACTCAGATTGACCCTGTATGGTAGCGAGTTCCAGCTTGCCTGGGTTGATTTTTGTATAGGCTGGATTGTATTGTGTTTGTATGGCTTGAAACTTGTATTTTTGTATGGTTTGTATGGTTTTGAACTTTGAATTGGTTTGTAAAATTTGAAGATTGTCTTTTGTATGTTTGAATGTTTGAAATTGTATGCGTTGTGTGTGCCTTGGAATTTTGTAGCTATATGCATGCATGACAATTTTGCGAAAAATTTTAAAAAAAATTTGCCCATTTTTTCGGGTGTATGTATCCATTATAAGCCCCCACTTTGACTGAGGCTTTTTGGTTAGGAAAAGCGCAAGTCAAAGTATATTCAACTTTTGCTAATGCATATGCAGACTCGACTTAGGACGCCGATCTAGGACTAGAATGCTTGAATTTTGAAAGAAAGAATTGATCCGAATTCTGCTCGAAGCGTTGATCCGGACTGCTTGAAATTGCGCGGCTTGCGGCTTTGGAATCTTGAATAATAGAGGTTGTACTCTGCTGTCCGAAACACTAAAGAGTGTGTACTCAGAGTTATAAGAGAGGACGGTGGCCTCGTCCTTTGGTGCAGGCTCCCGGCGTCTGGCGCGGGCTTGGCGCCTGGCGCCTGCGAGCTGTCGTGCAAGCCATATCTTGTATAAATAGGGAGCATTTCAGATCATTTCTTGTATCAATCCTTCACTGCTATCATTGCATATTGCTTCCTCTTGAAAAGAAAAGAAAGTATGGCTGTGTCCTTTGAAAGTGCCTTGAACTCGAGGCTTGGTTCGCTAGGCCAATTGGAGAAAAGGGAGCTTGATGGTATGCATCTTGGGGTGCTCGTCTCTTTGCGGTTTGTAAAATTGGACTTGCACTTCATTCTTGCTGCCCTGGAGGCTTGGGACCCGAATCATCATGTCTTCCGCTTTGGAAATAATGAGGTATGTCCCCTCCCTGAGGAATTTAGTGCCATATTGGGGTGGCCCTTGATGCTGGAGCCATGCATGCCTAGTGTTGAAGAACACTTTTTCTCAAGTTTTCAAAGGTATTTGAGCTTGAAGCCCCCACTTTTGAGTGCTGTTGTATATGGCAGAGGGGTGGATTTGTCCCTCTTTGTCACCTACTTTGCTGGGCTTGATGTTCCCAAAGTTTTTCGCTTGAGAACCTTGAGTTTTTGTATATTTGCTCGCTTCCTCTTTTCGAAGCCGGGGTTTGGCAATGGTGATGCCTCCCTTATTGAGATTGTAGAGCAGTTTGCTAATGGTCGGGACCCAATGCCGCTCGTGATTGGCGAAACATTGATGGGCCTTGACATGCCGAAGTCGGACCCCTCTTCATTGCCGCCGAGAAGTCCGGTATTACTCCAAGTAAGGATTTGGAGCCTTCTTTGTATTGTTGAACTTGTACTTGTATTTGAATTTTGAATGTTGAATTGTGTTTCTTGTATACTCCCCAAGGTTTGGCTTATGGAGAGGCTCATGTTGGTGGCACCACCGGAGAACATGGCGAGCTACAATAGAAGAGGATTCACCGTGCGGCCCATGGTGTATGGCCGGCTTTCATTGGATGAGTGGAGATGCGCACTCTCTGGGATTGAATCTTGTATAAGGTGGGTAGTTCCTTGGTGGGGAATTGCTGCTATGAGACATGCCCCTGGTTCTACTTCTTTGAGGGTGCCAAGCCTCACAATGCTGGTCTTCTACTCGCCTGCTCGAGTGATGAGACAATATGGCTTGAAACAGGAGATCCCGGACTGTATTAAAGAGAACCCAAGACCCGTTGCGCTGAATGCAAATCGACTTGAAGTTTGGAGGCGGTATTGGATAGCCAAACCATTCTTGAGTATCCAGTTCCCGCATGAGCCAGTTACTCTGACTGCGGAGTACATTTTATGGATGAGAGGCCTAGGTCAGAGGGACATTTCTTTCTCAGGACCAGCTAGAGTCCGAGGTTCTAGAGCTAGACGTCCTGCATCAACTGACTATGAGGAAGGTGACGGGAGTGTGGCCCATCCGGTGCTTGACTGTTCGGAATCCAAAGGAGGTTCGTCGTCCTCCCGTCTTGGAAGGCTCGCAAGTTCCTTCTCCCGCCGCTTGGGCAAGGGGAAGATTGATGATTGATTGCGGGAGGAGCCAGGGGATAGTACTCAAGGTGCCAAGACTCGAGAGCATAGTCGCCCGACCCTAGATCTTTATAGGCTAAATGTGTTTGAAATTGTATTGGAAGGAATTGTGTTTAGAATGTGTTTGTAAGATGTGTTTAGAAAGATGTGTTTGGAAAATGTGTTTAGGAAGTAAAAAGGCTTTTGAACTTTGCTTCACTTGATCCTGACTTTGTATTTGAATTATCTTTGAAGGCCTTAGGGCCCAAATAAAGAGTTATTGTGTTAAATTCCGCTTGAACATGCTTTGCTTTGAATTGGCACATTTGGAATAACAACAATTGAACTTTGAAATTTGATTTGATTTTTAGGATGCCCTTAATTGAGGAAACTTTGAATTTTTTTGTATTAAAGTGGCCGGGCCTCGAAATGAGGTTGCTTACGTGTCCGGTTAGGGAATCAGGCCGGACGTAGTTCTGCCTACCTTACAAGACCTGAATTTGGATTCTTGAACTTGAACATGGAACTTAGACATAGAACTTCTTGAGTTGATCGAGGTTGCTAAGAGATCTGAATTCTGTTCCATGGATGTCTGTTAGTTCAACTGCTCCCCCGGAGAGGATCTTCTTGACGATGTGTGGGCCTGCCCAGTTGGGTTTTAATTTTCACCTTGGGTCCATGGTGCTTTTGCGAAGGGCTTTCAGGACAAGCTCGCCTTCCTTGATGTTTCGGGTTCTGACCCTTTTGTTGAAATGTCTAGCCACTCGGCGCTGATAGACTTGTACATGGTGAGCAGCTTGAAGCCGTCGCTCATCGAGTATGACTAGCTCGTCATACCTTGCTTGTACCCATGCAGCTTCTAGGATTTTGCTTTCTAGGACTATCCTTAGAGAAGGTATCTCCAGTTCGATAGGTTGTACTGCTTCCATTCCATAGACCAATGAGAACGGAGGTGCACCAGTTGACGTGCGAATTGAAGTTTGATATCCCCACAATGCGAAATGCAGCTTCTGGGGCCAGTCCTTGTAATTGGTAGTCATTTTCATGATGATGGTCTTGACATTCTTGTTGGCTGCTTCGACTGCCCCATTGGTTTGTGGGCGATAAGGTGAAGAGCGATGATGTTGAATCTTGCATTCGGTGAATAGATCTTCACACTCTCCTTGAAAGTGGGTTCCCTGGTCGCTGATGAACTCGTGAGGAACGCCATATCTGCATATAATGTTTTCTTGTATGAACTGGGCCACTTGCTTGGAACCCAATATTTTGAATGATCTGGCCTCGACCCATTTGGTGAAATAGTCGATGGCGACCAGTATGAACTCATGACCCCCGGTGCCTGTTGGAGTGACTTTGCCGATGACGTCGATACCCCAGGCTGAGAATGGCCAAGGTGATGATTGAGAGTATAATAGTGATGGAGGAATGTGCTTCAGATTCGCACACTTTTGGCATGTGGGACATTTCTTGACAAAGAAGTAGCAATCCCGTTCGAGGGTAGTCCAGTAGTATCGTGCCCTAACGATCTTGAGAGCTAGCATTTTCCCATTCATGTGGGTGCCACAGATTCCCGCATGTATGTTGTCCATGACTCTTTGAGCTTTGTGCTTGTCAACACATCGGAGGTTAGGACCGTTAAGGGACCTTTTGTATAGAATGCCGCCTTCTATGACGAAATTGGCTGATTGTAGTCGTAGAGCCCCCCCGATTCTTGCTTGAAAAGTGTGGGGGATACTCCGAACTTTATAGATACCTTTGGATGTCTGTAAACCAAGGTTCATCTTCTTCTTGGTCAACGTTGTCAATAGCATGGACATATGCTGCTTCTTGACGTGTTTCAATTGTAAGTGGCATTTCAGCCATGCCGCTTGGAATGTTGATCATTGAGGCCAGTTTTGCCAGTGCATCGACGAATTGATTCTCCTCTCTCGGGAGGTATGTATAGCGGAGCTCTTCTATTTGTTCGGACAACTGCTCAAGGTAAGACTTGTATGGAGCCAGGCTCTCGCTCCTTACTTTCCGTTTGCCAGAAATTTGATTGATGATTAGGGAAGAATCCCCGTACACTCGAAGTTTCTGGAGACCTAGGGCTAAGGCGGCTTCCAGGCCCATGATGCATGCTTCATATTTTGCTGCATTGTTTGTGACGTTGAATTGCAGTTTTGCTGATATAGGAATGTGCGTGCCGTCTGGGGCTACTAGAATTACTCCAACGCCACATCCGTTCTGATTGGAGGCACCGTCGAAATGCATTGGCCAACTGTCATCACTGGTCATTAAGATTTGCTCGTCGGGTAAGTCGTAATCTTCCTCTACTGCCTCGACAGGACAGTAGGCTAGGAAATATGAGACTGCTGAACCCTTGATAGACTTTTGTGGAATGTATTTGAGGTCGAATTCTGCTAGCATGACCAACCATCTGGACAAACGTCCGTTGAGTGCTGGTTTCTCGAATAGATATTTGAGAGGATCGACTTTGCTTATCACATGTATTGTCTGGGAGAGCATGTAGTGCCGCAGTTTCTTTGTGGCCCAAACCAAGGCGATGCTGAGTTTCTCGAGCTGAGTGTATTTGGTCTCGTACTCGATCAATTTTTTGCTTATGTAGTATACGGCATTCTCCTTGCCTTCAATTTCTTGAGCAAGCATAGCCCCCACTGCTGAATCTGTTGTTGTGAGGTAAAGCCTGAGGGGAATCCCTAGCATTGCTGGTTTTAGTACTGGTGGGTTGGAAAGGTAGCTTTTGATTGTTTCGAATGCATGCTGACAATCGTCATCCCACACTTTGGGCTCGCTTTTTCGGAGCTTTCGAAATACTGGTTCACAGATCATTGTGAGTCTTGAAATGAACCTGCTGATATATTGTAGTCTGCCGAGAAAACCCCGAATTTCCTTTTCATTCGTTGGTGGTTGCATGTCGAGAATTGCCTTGATTTTTGAAGGGTCAGCCTCTATACCTCGAGAGCTGATAACATATCCGAGCAACTTGCCTGACGTTACCCCGAACGCGCACTTTTGAGGATTGAGCCTCATATTGTATTGCCTGAGCCTGTTGAAAAACTTTCGAAGTACTGAGGTATGCTCGTGCCGTTCTTTGGATTTGACAATCATGTCGTCGACATATACCTCAATTTCCCTGTGAATCATATTGCTCATGATGGCTGTTGCTGTTCTTTGGTAGGTTGCTCCTGCGTTCTTTAGTCCGAACGGCATAGCTGTATAGAAATATGTACCCCACGGAGTGATGAAGGTTATTTTCTCCATGTCTTCCTCTGCCATGGGAATCTGATTGTAGCCTGCGTACCCGTCCATAAAAGAGAGTAAGGCATGATTTGTGGTGTTGTCGACCAGGATGTCGATGTGAGGCAATGGAAAACCGTCTTTAGGGTTGGCCCTGTTAAGATCCCTGTAGTTGTGACGGGTCGAAAAAGCACGAGGCTAATGCGTGACCTTGTCCCTCGTGGGCGTGACGTCGTCGGATCAAGTGTAATTGGATTTCCTGTGAGTTTACACCCAATCGACTAGTAATATAGGAGTCGCCATTCAGTATTTAACGACAATGAGAAAAACTGACAAAACCCGATTATCGTGACATAAAGGGAGTGCCATTATGTTCGACCACGACGGCCATAGGTTCCCTTGTGATCCCTGGTGTGGGGATCGCTCAACGTACACCCGCAGGGCAGAGATTGAGAGTTCGGGGGACTGTAACTACAGAGAGGAGTGCTCATCGATAATACTCCAGAGGCAGGTTGTCCTTACTAGCTCAACATAAATAATTGAAGGGACATGCGTTAAACTATTAAACTATTCTGAATTGATTTTAGCAATATGCAAAACATAATACTAAATCGATCGTGATTATATTATTTAGATTGATTTAAGGTACCTAGGATGATAATTCAATTGTCCAAGGTATTATCTTATTAGGCGTGATAGATCAATCAAATTAATAGTTTGAAAATTTTATAAAAGGGTGATGAAAGCGATTAAATCATATGAGGGACACATTACAACGCACCCTTGAGAGGTGCGTTGTGGTTCTCAGAAAACTAACCACTTAGCTTTGCTATTTCTCCTTTTATTTAGCGAATCTCGGGTTTCTAAGCAATGTTCTAGTATCCAGGCTTAATTCATCAAGCCACAAGGGGCAGGATGCGTTCTGTTCGACTTTTGGGTCGATTGCGACAGAACGCTGGATCAATTTTGCAGCGTGAGGCTTAGGCTTAAGGCTAGAGTCAATACTCAGATTATGGAATTATGTTATTTTCACGTCGGTTTTAGGCTGTATTTATAGGAAAAGAGTGTGTGGAAAGATAGATTTTAAGATACGAATCCAAAAAGAATCCGGAGATAAAACGGCCCCAGGCACTTTCAGCGCCCAGGGCTGGGCGCCGAAGATTTCGATGCCCAGATCCAGGCGTTGAAAATGGGATATGGGCCGAGTTCTTTGTCAGATTTGGACTCTTAGAACACGGAGCTTTTGAGATTTACCCGAGTCTTTTAGTGCGTATTAACTTATGACGGAATGCGTCTGGGCCCGTTACGAACTCTAGGTTCGTTAGGAATTTAATTAATACGTAACTCTTATTTTCGAATTATACCAGGAATGTAAATTCTATCTCTTTTAGGATTTATGTTGGAGTGCAACACCTAATTCTGACAGGTTTCGATCTTTTATGATTTTGCCACTTTTAACAACTACCTTTTACGGCAGTTACTATTCTTAGCAGGTTTCCATAAATAGCGGCTTTGGCTGAAATGAGAGGGTGATTGAGATTCGTTATTTTATAGGAGGTGCGTTGCCAAGTGGAGATTTATGTTCTCATCATCGAACCTTCCCTTTCGGGAATGGGGACAAAAGTAGGTGTCTACAGTTAGCCCCCACTTTGACTGAGTCTCGAGATGAGACGATGGTCAAAGTACTAGATGGAGTGCGTCATACAAGCCATGGTGTATGTGACCTGTTTTGCGAGGGTCTCACGAGCCCCCGAGTGATAACATTTGACTTAAGGGTCATCACTTGAAGTGTTAACACATTCCTCACGCGTCATTGGAATTTGTTAACTGATAGTATTGAAACTCCCTCACTTTGTCATTGGAAGTGTCTAAAGATGTTTTCGAAATCAAAGCTATAAAGTGTAACTAGGCCTGGCCAAGCCCAATCACGAGGTAAAAAGTTTTAAAGATTCTCACTTTCAAGGTTAGCTAAACGAGAAAACCCCCTTGTAAAACGAAGAAAAAATCCAGCACATCGCTCTTTTTTGGAAAAGCGGAAAACCAATCCTTTGATTTTTGGAAAAGGGAAACCATCCTTTGATTTTTGGAAAAGGGAAATCATCCTTTGATTTTTGGAAAAGGGAAACCATCCTTTGATTTTTAGAAAAGGATAAACCGGGAAAAGTTATCGCTGCAGCGACTAAGGACATGCGTGGTTAGTGATGCAGACCCCGCCCGCTGAAGGTGGGCGAGCCTGTCTGCTGAGGGTGGACACCCCGTCCGATAAAAGTGGACGAATCTGTTTTGATGTTTTGAAAATAAGGACCTACGCGGTTTGTGACGTAGACCCCGCCCGCTGAAGGTGGGCGAGCCTGTTTTTGTTTTGAAGATTTTATTTTCTTTTCATTTTCGAAAACTGAGGACCTGCACGGTTAGTGACGCAGACCCCGCCCGCTGAAGGTGGGCGAGCCCTGTCCGCTAAGGGTGGACGCCCCGCCTGCTGGAGGTGAGCGAACCTGAATTCGTCTTTTCGATTTGGGACTCGCGTGGTACGTGCCGTGATCTTTCCCGATTGAGGTGGGCAAGTCCCTATTTCATTTGTTCTTGTGATTTCTTTTGAGAATTTCTTTTTATTCATTCTTGTAAGAGCGGATTTAGTTGCAACCTGAATGTGGGTTGACAACGTGCTTAGACGGACCATTGTCTCGTGGTCATCATCTTTCATGGTTTTGAGCTAGTCTTTACGGCTCAATTTTGCCACTACCTGGGTCCTTGATTAAGGGACTATGTATAAGTATCAACGGCGACCTTTGTCTTGAAGTCGTAATCCGATTTTATCTTTTGAGATTATCCAAACACGGGACTTCGTACAACGTAGTCTGGCAATATTGTTTTAACTTTGCATACTCTCTTTTGAAATATATATTTTCTTTCGAGCCCCCAAGCACTCGTGCTTGATGGTCATTTCTTGTCAAAGAGGTTCCTTGGGGATACGCATTTTGTAATGTCCTTGATCGTGTTTGGGATCATGCTCGTAAGTGCGAGCGATCTTTGTAGTGGTGTGCTACTCTTAACAAAGCCGTGAGGTGCGACTTTCAGTAAAGAAATCGGCAATTTTCGAGTCGAATGGATACGGCAGGACCCTATAGAAGTCAGGTCTTCTTTTGGGCCTGGGTTCATTTTCGGCGCCCAAGCTTGGGCGTTAGAAATAATTCACGCCCAAGTGGGGCGTTGAAAATATTGTTTGGGCTGGTCTTTGGCCTCTTGTTCGTTCGTTTATTTCACTTGGAAATTCTACGTATTCTCTTCTCTTTTGTTTTTCTTTATTTTTGGAACGTAGAATTTTATTAGAGATCACAATGAGTTGAGTGATTGTGATCATTTCTCGACAAGCCGTAGCCGATTGGTGGACTACGGTGTTTGTCGCTTTGGGGCGATTATTTAAAGGAACTGTCGCTCTTAAGGCGTACCATTATTGCAATATTTGGGCGAGTCTATATGGCCCGAGGAACATACCTTGAGGCGTAAGACTTTGCTCGCGTATATATTTTTTTTTATTTTGCTACGGTCGTTTCGTAGCTTGGAGCCCTCAAGTATGCATGTTGGGATGCTTCCTTTTGGCGTGCAATTTTTGTAGGTTATTTCGAGAAAGATGCCTTGGGGTCCCGCTCGTGTAGGTGCGAGCTATCCCTTCCGTGGTAGGTAATATTTTGCTACCTTTAATCCTTAATGTAGAAGTCGTGTGGCTTTCATTTTGAATTTGGGCGATAAGTAGTCTTTGCCTCATACTCTTGGTCGTGCCCGCATTAGTGCAATATGCCTTACTCTTTTTTTTAGACTTGTACCGTGGGATGGTTGAACTTATGGTGCGACGTAGGCTTGTGTGGCCTAACAGCGTGTCTTAAAACATTCCTCCAGGTGTTTGGATATCATTATTATTTTTTGCATTGGAGTACTTCATCACGCCTCGTTCAGGTGCTCGAATAAGTGTAGCACCTTCTGCGTGGGTGTGCACGGCTTATTACTTCGTTCGATGCGAGGATTCATAGATGTTTTTTATTTTTAATCTTTGATTTTTCTTTCGCTTTTGCTTTGGAACGACGTAGACTGTGTAACGGGCGCTTGTAGGGCGAGCGTTATGTGCAGTAGTTTGATCGGAGTTTTGGTGACTCGCGATTTTCAGTTACCCTTGTTAGTGGGGTGACTGTATATATTCTAAGTAGCGCTTAGAATTTGGGAGGGGTTGTAGCCATTCTAAGGTTCGTTTTACATGATCAAACCTTAGGATTGTGCCCCCATGACGTGTGTATAGCATTAGCGTCGAGAATTTGCGATAAAATCGTCATTTCGAGCATTTTTAGAGTGTTTTTCTCAACCCCCCAATTGTAGCCACGGGATCGGCTTGGTGCTATAATGCTTGGCATACGTTTTTATGCATTCATGGTGACATGGATCATAAATAGGTTGAACCAGACTCGTTTAGTGCGAGGTACGTTCGAGTAGTGATTTGCTACTTCTCTCGTAAATGTCGTATTGATTGCCATGGTCAAGGTAGTCACATGTTGAAGTGTGCCTTGACCAAAAGCCAGGTGCCTTTCTTTACCCATAATCATATTTAGAAATCTTTTTGACTCACTTGCAACATCGAGATAAACGCATACTTAGCTTAAACCAACGACACTTTATTATGTTCGAAGAAGTCTTTGAAAATTATTTGAAATCCGAGTCCTACTGTGTACAATCCGAGGTGTCCTAAGTAAGTTGACTTATAGAAGGGTTCGTACAGGATTACATGAGTGAATCAAAATACTGTTACGATTTTCGGAATGCTGTCTAAGGATTTGCTGGAAGCCAGGGTGCAGGCGTCAAGATATTACTTGTGCCAGTGTGGCACATGCTTTAGGCTTTTAGGGCCATCTTTTCCAGAATTGCGGGAATATAAACCGCTTTCAAATTGACTTAGATTTACTTGGTGTATGTCTGAACAAAAGGTAAAGGTATACTTAGTTCTTTCCCTAGTTCTTTCATTTCAATTTTTAGCCCCCAGTTGCTATTATGTCTTCTCGTTAATGATGCTTTCAGATTTCGATTTTAGATGCCCGTGTCATATGTCTGAGTAGGGTGAGACTTGGTTAAGTGCCAAGTCCTATTGACATTGTCTGATTTTTTCAAAGGGGATTTGCAAGCATTTGAATTACCATGAACGGGTGCCCTGAGTTCGAAGGAACGATGGGGCGATGCCGTAGAACAATCCTCTTTATTGCAAGCTTACTGCCTTTACTACTTGTTGGCGATTATGACTGTGTCTAGTGGTGAAAGAAGGTCTTTAAGTGAGTTACTTTGCTTTAGGGAGGGTCAAGTCGAGTACTTTAGAGGTCATGGACGCTCGCGCTAGCCCCCATTCAATTGAGGCAAAGCGATCTTTTGAGTATTGGCTAAGTGCCTAGGAGTGTGAGTGCTCCTTCTGGCAAGGGTACGTGCCCTTATTATTTTTTGATGTGTGCTCATTTTAGAATCTTGATGACCTGAATTCTTCCTTTGATTTAAATTTTTCATTCGATTTGGATTGCAAGTAATTAAATTTCAATAAGGGACTCTATTTTTTATTCTTGTTATTCTATAGGCTTTAACATTTTTGCAAATTGGTTGGACCGAATCATGGATTGCCTACGTATCCGCCTTAAATAGATTTAATTTGGAATCAGGTCTTGCGTAGTTCTTAGCCAGAAAATGGTTTCTTAGAATGCCGATTTTAAACAAGTACGTTCGAGTGGAATCGTAACGTTTGAAATAGGGTGAAATAAGTGTACGAAAATTTTGGAGCTCGCGTATTTTGCGTATTTTATATGATCTTCTACCCCCAAGTGTTCGTTATTCTTCCGCATGTATATAGGAAAATACACTTTTAGGAATTGGGAGTTGAAAAGTGATAAGCAAGAACGGCGCCCAGGGCTGGGCGTTATTATTTTTGGCGCCCAGGTCTGGTCGTTGAAAACATGTTCTGGGCTGCCTTTCTGTGCTGCTCCTTTTCGTTTTGTGCCAAATATTTGCGAATCTTTTTTGTGCGCTAAATGCTTTTTTTTTTTTTTTTTTACGTTAAGCGTAGAATGTACTTTTCATTTATCTTTTTTTTTTTTTTATTTGTGACTCAAGACGGCATGAAAGATGGGTTGAATGAGATAGGATAATTTGTATAGGTATTAGTCAAGCATGAGGATTAGAAAGGGTAGAAGATCGTAGAACTTTATGTAGTTTTTGTGGTATGATTTGGATTGGTTGACTCAATTCTTTTCCTTCATTTACTTGGGTAAATTTCGCACTTTGGGAGACACGGGCTAAGTATTTCATGGCTCGCTCTTTTCTCTCTCCCTTTTCTCTTTCTCTTTTTTCTTTTTTTGCTTGGGATTTCCCCCCTTTTTATTTGGGCTAAAAGGTAGATGGTTGTGGTCTTTGAGTCACGAGGCGAGACTGAGTGAGCCTCGTTTGGTAGGCCTATAGTGGACCTTTAATTTTAGTAGGCCTAGGGTGGACCTTTAAATTGTCTTACTTTGCAAGCGTATTTAGCCGTTTCTTAAAATGTGCAAATAGCGTAGATTCAAAATGTTGTTTTTTACTTTATTGAAATTTAACGAAAGAATTACATCGAAAATAATTTTTTGCTTCTTTTTAGATTCCAGTTTCCGGGATTTAATTGGAAGTTGTGATTTAGACTCGAACTTTCATTAACTTTTCTGATTATAACCCGTGTATGAATACAAGGAGGTGGCCTAGACTCAAAATAATGACGTGGCGTAAGCCTATAATACTTGACCAAGCGATTTTCAGACTTAGGCTAATTGGACCATAACTTTCGTTGGTTGACACTTTAGATTTTAAACCTTGGGTGTTTATTTGTCATGCGCAATTTTGCTTAATGTTGGCAAGGTAGTTAGTAGGGGAGATCGAATTTTCATTTTTGCAAGACTAGAATCATTAGTGCGGCTTCCCTCTTAGTGTGTATCGCTTTACCCCAATGGTAGCCTTATGGCATGCCGATTTGGGTATTTTCATGGTTCATCATGTTGCATTCATGGAGAATCTTTTAGTCCGTACTTAGGAGTACTTCAAGGAGCGAGTGGCTCGAGAGGACTATGATAGTCGTGACCCAATGTGATCATAAGCCTTGAGGCCATTAATATTTTTTTTTTCCAATGGTATTGACACTTTAGGCTCACTTTGGGGGTTGTGCGACTATGGTGGAATGATTTTCAGAATGTGACTGTTTCCATTTTGCAAATACTTGAATTACATAATATATTCTTCGGATTTTTCATGAAATGCCCCTGAGGTTTCACGAAATTCACCAAATACACCTACGTGTTTTAAAATACATAGTATACCCCTATTTTTTAAAATAATGCACTAAATACCCTCAAAGGCTAACGGACGTTAACGCCGTTAGTCATTAGCACGAATCAATCTAAATTAACATATAATTAGTTATCCATTACTCCTAATTAACTCATTTATTCCTAATTAACAAACTAACCTTAAAAAATAATCCTTCTTCCTTTCTTTTTCCTCTCCACTTCCCTGCTTTCACTCTCCTCTAGCCATTACTGACAGCTTGGTACATCTCCCCCACCACCATCATCAAACATCATGAACCCAAACATTAGTCCTGGTGTTCCCCATAAATAATTATTTACATCAGTAAAAACCAAAAATCCATCTCCCAGAAAACCCATTTCTTGATGTTGTTACTCACATTTTCTCTCTCCTTCAACAATGGCAACAGAAACTCCTCATGTTGATTCTTCATCTGAGTATTCAATCCCTTACTCTGAACTCTTCCCACTTGTTAAATTCACGGGTTTTAGTTCCACCAAATGGGGATTTCTTAGGGTGAGGTGCTTTTGATTCTTTTACCCAATTCACTTTACTTGCCAATTATCATGCTATCAAAATCAAACCTAAAATCAACCTAGCTAATTAAGTTGTGGGTAGCAATTAATGATGATGAATTGAAACGGGCCACCCAAAATTCCACCGAACATTTCATTATCATGATGAATTACTCCCCAGCTACCCACCGCTCTATTAGTTAGGTTTGATTTTGACAGTGGGGGGTTATTGTTCTGGTTGTTTGTTTCGTCAATTTAATTTTGTTTATTGCCGTCGTTTGAATCAAAAACCATTTTGTAGGAAAAATTAAGTTTGGGTATGTGATTGAATTTGGGAATTAGGGTTCTTGGATTTGCAAAAGTTGTTTTGTGTGGATTTTGGTGGTGCTAATTGATGATGGAATTCCGGAGGTCGGATAATGGGCCAGTGAGTTGGTGGTGGTGGTTACTAGGCGCAGGAGATCGAAGAGAAAGGAGCGGTAGCTTGGGTTGCTGGTCCGTTGGTGGTGGTGAACGAGAAGGTGGTTGGGGCGGCGAAAGGTCAGGAGAGAATGTGAACGGTTGTAGTGGTGGACGGATGAGCAAGAGGCTGACATGGTGCAGGAGATCGAAGAGAAAGGAGCAGTAGTAATTGAAAGTGGGTTGAGAATGAAAGAAGAGAGTGAAAGAAGAGATATTAAGGGAGGGGCAATATAGTAATTTAGTAGGTTAATTGTGGGTTAGGTAGTTAATTAAGAGTTAATATTAACGGAGTTAGACTTCCGTTAAAAATAAGGGTATTTGGTGCATTTTTAAAAAAATAGGGGTATACTATGTATTTTGAAACACACAGGTGTATTTGGTGAATTTCGTGAAACCTCAGGGGCATTTCATGAAAAATCTGTATATTCTTTTTTATTGGTGAGAGAGAGTATTGAGGCCGTAGATTCTTAGCAAGGGATGACAATTACATATGGGTGCTTATTGATTTCTTTTAAATGTTAGGAAGGGAGACTCAATATGGTTTAACCTTTTAACTTGCAGAACGACACCAAGCATTAGGACCGATTCTATGTATAAGACAACTAAGACTTAGGATTTAGATTGTACTTTGGCATAGCCTAGTCTAGACTCGGATTTATTTATTTTTTATTCGAACATTATTTTTCCTTGAAAACTTTATTTGAACATCATTTTTTGAATACTTTTCCCATGTGACATTCAAGGTCATTTAATCAGCGTGCTCGGTTTTGGTGCCGAACATTGTCGTCATAGGAGGCCTAATGACGACACAAGGAGTTGTTTATTTTATAAGTCGTACTTAGAATCAAGTGCCTTTTTTCATACGTCCTCGTAGCAAATTTGTTACGATTTTTTTTTTGCCACATATACTTTATGCGCGGGTACCGAGGCTGCTGTGCCTGACCAAAAGGCCAGGCAGCAACTTCAGCGCCCAGCACGGGCGTTAAAAATGATTGGCCCCCAGCCACGGGCGCTGAAAATGCGTCCCTGACTGGTACTCGTATTCTATTCGCGTATCCTTTTTTCGTATATACGACTTGATTTTGCGTGTTTGCCTAATAACGTCCTTTACGCGTTGTGCGGCGTTGTGGGATCCGTTACAGGTTGTCCTGGGCGTCGCTTATTTTTGTGGCGTTCGTCCAGGGCTGCGGAACACGTATTTTGGTACACTCTTTGGCCAATTGGTGTTTATGAATGTTTGGGCAATTTTTAGGGTCATTGGTTTTCTAGTATTATTTGTCACACACAATCACATAATTCGCTACACATAACTAACATTACAACATGAAGCAAAATAATATGTCACGTAGTTTATGATAGGCTTCTATGGGTAATATTTGCGCCGGCTTGGTACCTCCTCTATCGTCGATCCAACACATGCCCCGGTCGGGGAAGTGCATTCACGAGCGAATTTCGTCCCAAGAGGCCAATCACGATGTAAGCCAAGGGGGCATGCACGAATGAGAGGGACATGGTGGGCGAGCGATTTGGTTTGGGATAGGTGTACTACTAGCGAAAGTGCCGAGTGGACAACATTCGAAGCGTATGCACCCCCCGGGTGGCGATGGGTATCCTTATTCCCAACTCCCGAGATGAAAACATGACAAGGGAGCCAAGATTCGTTATGCGGTTCTGTCAGTTCATATTAATATGCTGATTTTCAGGTCGTCCCAACTTGATAGGGAAATAAACCCGGGGTAGGATCGTTTCACCCTTCGGCTATTTTTATTACCTACGAGCACGAGTATTTCATTAACGTCCCCAGTGGAGTCGCCACTGTGAGGTGGTCGAAAAAGCACGAGGCTAATGCGTGACCTCGTCCCTCGTGGGCGTGACGTCGTCGGATCAAGTGTAATTGGACTTCCTGTGAGTTTACACCCAATCGACTAGTAATATAGGAGTCGCCATTCAATTTTAACGACAATGAGAAAAACTGACAAAACCCGGTTATCGTGACAATGGGATTTGGGCCGAGTTCTTTGTCATATTTGGACTCTTAGAACACGGAGCTTTTGAGATTTATCCGAGTCTTTTAGTGCGTATTAGCTTATGAAGGAATGCGTCTGGGCCCGTTACGAACTCTAGGTTCGTTAGGAATTTAATTAATACGTAACTCTTATTTTCGAATTATACCAGGAATGCAAATTCTATCTCTTTTAGGATTTATGTTGGAGTGCAACACCTAATTCTGACAGGTTTCTATCTTTTATGATTTTGCCACTTTTAACAACTACCTTTTACGGCAGTTAATATTCTTAGCAGGTTTCCATAAATAGCGGCTTTGGCTGAAATGAGAGGGTGAATGAGATTCGTTATTTTATAGGAGGTGCGTTGCCAAATGGAGATTTATGTTCTCATCATCGAACCTTCCCTTTCGGGAATGGGGACAAAAGTAGGTGTCTACAGTAGTCCACACACATTCGTACTTTGCCGTCTTTCTTTGGAACTGGGACGACATTTGCGATCCATTCTGGATATTTTGCTTCTCGAATAAACCCGGCCTCTAACTGCTTGTAGACCTCTTATTGAATTTTGAGGGAAACATCCGGTTTCATGCGACGGAGCTTCTGCTTGATGGGCTTTGACCCTGGAATAAGGGGAATTGTATGCTTACCGATGCTTGGATCAACCCCTGGCATATCATGATAGGACCATGCGAAGACGTCTACATACTCTGCAAGTAGCTTGATAAGATCGTCCCGCTCTGATGGAGAAAGAGTTAAACCAATCTGAACTAGTTTTGAATCACTGCTGTTAGAAAGGTTTAATTTTTTTGTTTCATCAATTATGGGCGTCCTGTTTTCATGATTTTCGATAGCTTTTAGAAATTCAAAGTCAGTTTCTTATTAAGCAAAGTTGTGTGGATTAGGATTTGATTTTGAATTAGGACTCGAAGAGTAAGTAGTAATTGAAGTGTTATTGAAATCAGCAATCATTACATCGACTGTTTTGACTTGTAGCTCGGCCTTTTGAGGCACTTGATTGATGCAAGACTCTAGTTCTAGACACTTAGACTCGTTGGTAGACTCAAAAATTGAAAGACAGACTCTGGACCTGGACAAAGACACTAATCGAAAAGATAGTTCTCAGGGTATTCCCAGACATCCGCGTTGTAATCGTCATAAATCATCGAAGACGGGGCTGCATGCACAGACTTTCAGGACTTGGTCCCAGACTTGATTCCATGTACTGTAAGGAAATGCGGCGAAGTTGCCCTTGCATGAAGTGTTGAGCCCTAAGAGAAACATTCTCACCATTTTGCCCTCTGGTAGCTCAGGCTGAATTGTACGAGCGGAGATTGCCCATCGGTGGTAGTATTCTTGAATGCACTCATCCTTTTCCTGGCGTACATCGGGCTTTTGCTTGATGAGAGTGTCTCGGAAGCTTGAACCTTTGAGGGTGAGGAAGGCAGGGCCATCTAGTATTTCCTCGAACCAAGGCTCTCCGAATAGTAGGTCGAAGTTAGTAGGCACATCGATTACCAGGAACTCAGCATTGTCGTAATAGGTGTCAAAGGAGAAAACCAGCTCAAGGACTCCCAAGACTTTGTATGTGACACCCTGGAGTTTGACAGTTTGTTGGGCACTCAGCATGAGGTCGTACTCGGAGAATCCTAAAGCCTTCACGGTGGCGAGTGGACAAATGTTCTCTTGAATGTCGGTGGTTACCCTAGGCTCGGGGATCACCCAATTTTGAGCACTTTGAAGTAGATGGCAAAAGCTTGGAACCATAAGCTCGTAACCTGGCTTGCATATTATGGAGATCAGATTGCATGGAAACTCCTCTACTTCATCTTCGCAGTCATAGGAGATGGCTTGTACAGAGGGGGTTTGCTTAGCCCCGGGTGGTAAGGGTAAAGTCTTGTTTTCGACCATGTTCTGGATCAAGTGTTTGAGCTTGTAGCAGTCCTCGATGTCATGACCCTTCCCTTGATGGTATTTGCAATGAGCTGTCGGATCCCAACTCTTGGATCTTTTGTCAACTGGAGGATCGGGTGTTGGACCGATTGGTGCTATGACTTGTTTTTCGACCAGCCGATCAAATGCCTCACTGTAAGACATCCCGAGGTTTGTGAAGACTCTTTGGGGCCTTCCCTGATAGTTGCGCTAGTTAGCATTGCTTTTGAAGTTGTTCGATTTGGGATCTTGAGGAGCCTCTAGGGCGTTAACCTCATGAACTCTGTGTGTTGTCTCAGGTCTCTTCCCCTTCCATTTTTCAGTTTGTGGAGCTGGGGCTGCGGGTGCTTTCATTAGGTCATCCTCTATGTCGACCCCGATGTCGTAGGTTCTCTTGATGCTTTCCAGACCTAGGTACTTCATGTGAGCATTGTACTTTGGAAGGAGACCGGCGATGAAAATCTTGACTAACTCTCTCTCGGAGGGCCGGGTTACCATTTGGGATGCCATTTCCCTCCACCGGTTGAGGTAAGTAGTAAAGCCTTCCTGAGGCCCTTGTCTGAGAATTTCTAGTTCCCTTAGAGTAGTTTGCAGCTGAATGTTGGGCTGATATTGCTCCATGAATGCTCGAGCAACCGCTTCCCAGGTATTCGTTTGATGTTCCTTGAGTGAATAGTACCACTTCTGGCAGACAGGTTCCAGAGACAAGGGAATACCACTGGGTATAGCTCGAGTCTGACCCCCTTGATGGCCATTGTAGCTCTGAAGTTCTTGAGATGGTACTTGGGATTGTCAGTTGATTTGAACTTTGGAATGTCATTGGCGGAGAATTTGTTTGGCAGATTAGCCTTCCCCTTGAGGTTGTCCTCCATTGAGGTGTCAAAGTAGTTCTCTTGATTGGTAACCTTGCTGACAAGACTCTCGATCTTCTTGGTTAAGTCATCAGTGGGCGCGCCCTGTTCCACGACACCCAATCGGTTGCTTATGCTCTCCACATTGGCACTGAGGCTGGCGAAAGCCGCTAGGAGTTGAGCGAGTTGATCAGAGGGGGGCTGGGAGTCTGGGAGTAGGAGATGATCTTGAGTGGGGCTGGGAGTCTGATTTGTAGGAGATGATCTTGCTGCTTGCTCGACACCGACTATGCGGGAGGCTAAGGCTGCTGGAGTTCTTTTCAATTTCTCCTCTCTTCGGCAAACCCACAGGATCTTCGGACTCCTAGTTAGGACACACCAAACAGTTTTAAAACTTGGACTTCCCGACACATGATATGATATGCATGCAATGAATGAGACCTAGACTTGACTCTAAGTGCCACTCCGAAGATTCGGGATTTTGGATTTTGTACTTGTATTCGGGATTTGCAACCCGTTGGAAATGTTTGAGAGGAGCCTTCATTCTTTTGTGAAAGTTGACTCTTTGTACTAGAATTTGGGAAATCGAAAAGGAATATTTCGACCTATTGGAAATTGGACTTATTTGAAGGGGATTTCAACCCGCTCTAGGATTTGGAAATTGGACTTGTACTAGGAAATTGAATTTTCAAGGGAATTTCGACCCAATGGACTTGGAATATTTGAAGGGAATTTCAACCCAATTGAAATTTGTATTATTTCAGGGGATTTTCAACCCGATTGAACTATTGGACTTGTATTATTTCTGGGGATTTTCAACCCGTTGGAAATATTTGGAATGGGGTTTGTATTATTTTAGGGGATTTTCAACCCGTCAATATTTTAGGGGAATTTCAACCCATTGGAATTGGAGTATTTGAAGGGAATTTCAACCCGTTGGGATTTGTATTATTTCAGGGGATTTTCAACCCGTCGGAATTTGAGTTTGACTCGAAGTTTGAATTTTGAAATGGAAAAGGACGCATTTTGTATGTAGAACATGAAGCTTCGTATTTGGAAAATCCGGCATTATGTCGCCGTGGATTTGAGACATTGAATTTGGGAACTTGAAAGTCCGGCATTATGCCGCCGTGGACTTGGAGTTTAGGATTTGAGATTTGAAGGTTTGGAATTTTTGAACTTCGAGCTTGAGGTTTGAAATACGGAATGGAAGATCGGCATTACGACGACATGTATTTGGAATTTGAAGTTTTGAGCATAGGACTTGAAATTCGAAAGATTGACATGGAATTTGAGGTTTGAAAGTTGAAGTTGAAAAGTTGGCATTACGCCGGTCATGAACTTTGGCATTTGAACTTTGAGGTTTTGAGACTTGGAATTGGCAACTTGACTTCGATGCTTGAAGACTTGAATGTTTGAAATAGGAAATCCGGCATGACGCCGTTGGATTTGTGGTTTTCGACTTTGAAGTTTGAAGCTTGAAATTTGGACTAGAAAATCCGGCATTAAGGCGCCGTTGGATTGAGTCTTTACTTGGAACTTGAAACTCGAAATTTGGACTAGAAATCCGGCATTATGGCGCCGTTGGGTTGTATTTGAAAATTGAAGTTTTGGACTAGAAAGTTTGAATTTGAACTTGAAGCTTGAAGACTAGGAAATCCGGCATTATGACGCCGTTGGATTCGGACTTGAAAATTGAGGTTTTGGACTAGAAAATTTGGTTTGAACTTTGAAACTCGGAATTTGGACTAGAAAATCCGGCATTATGACGCCGTTGGATTTGGACTTGACTTGGAAACTTGAGGTTTTGAAAATAGAAAATCCGGCATTATGACGTCGTTGGATTGCATTTTGAACTTGGAACTTGGAATTTTGACTCGAAAATCCGGCATTATGACGTCGTTGGATTGAATTTTGAACTTGAAAGTTGGAATTCGAAATGGAAAATCCGGCATTATGACGCCGTTGGATTGAATTTTGAATTTGTAGCTTGGACTTGAAAATCCGGCATTATGACGCCGTTGGATTGATTTTGAATTTGTAGCTTGGAATTTGGACTTGAAAATCCGGCATTATGACGCCGTTGGATTGAACTTGAAATTTGACATTTGTGCGTGAGGCGTGTTTAAGGGTTTTGAATCAAATGGAGTGATACTCCTAAAGACCCTAAAATCGACGATTTAGATGCATGGGGTTTGAATGATGCTCCTAGGGGTTTGGTTTCCTAGTTGGAGGCTAATTGGTTTTGGCAATCTAGAACTCGAGGTTAGCCATTCACGCGTACAAAGACGCCCACACAATGCACAAGTAGCACGTTGTCACAGTAATCATGAATATAAATGTGACATGCAAAGTTCTCAACCTAAGGTCGGTCTAAGTTTTGTATGATGCAAGTGGTCGGCTTTGGGTGTCAAAAAGGTACTTGGCTAAGAGACGGATCCGGCGACAAGCATTCACATCCGCCTAAGGGAAGTGTGTGTCGGCAGATGACCTCCATACTTGACACCGGGAATGTCAAGCAAATGCCAAGTTTCGGTAGGCGCGGAAATGGTCACACACTTTGGTCGGGAACCGTATGGAGAGTCAGAATTTCGTTGCCCCCGGGGCTAGCCCGAATGTAGAACACATCCGTTAGGGCAAAGGTAGAAATTCATTTTGCACAATATGGTTTTCGAAAAATGCATGAAATGCCTAGAAATTGAAATTGAAATCGTACTTGAATTTGTATTTGTAAAGCCCGTTTTTCGGCACTCGTTCACGAGGATTGGGAGCGTCCTTCCAGATTCAAAAACAGACTAACTCCCAACACGAAAAGTTGAGCAAAAGTGGGCAACAAGCCACTGTGAGCCACTGTCCTGGATGCAGGCAGTGGCGTTGGGCGCAGGGGCTGCGCCTGGCGCCAATGCTGGCTTCCAGTACTTTGACAGATCAGTGGCTGGTTGCTCGAAATCTTCTCTCATTTTCGAAATTGAAATTAGAAAAGTCCCCAGTGGAGTCGCCAGAATTGTAGGGGGTTATTTTTTCCCGTTATCCTACAAGGGGAGTTTGGCACGCGGCGGTTCGTTTAGAGAACCGTTGAATTGTTTTTGCACCTCGAAGGGGTCGCCACCAAACTTTATTTTAGGTCCCGTTTGGGAAGACCGCAAAATGACTCTATTTTTGGATAAGGCCTTGAATCCTTGAAACGGATGGGTGAGATCCGGGCTCGGGAACGAAAATGCTTATTCGGCGAGCTTTAGAAATATTCAAGTACGTTGGCACAACATTGTTTCGAAAATAAACCCTAAGATTAGACTATGTGGGTTCGAAATTTAGAGCAAAATAGAATTTCTAATTGTACGGTGGTCACTTTGCTTTAAAGATTGATTTAAGAAACCTAAGGCCGGTTTGTCCAAAAATATCTTCGTTAAGCGTGATGTAACCTTTGTATTTTGTTGTATTTAGCATGTTGGTGAAGATAGCGATAAAGCACAAAAAGCAACATCACAATACTAAATAAAGTGCGGAATTAGTAAATACAAGACCCCCTAGAAAAGGACTAGGGAGTAGGTCCACATTGCCTAGAAATGGACTAGGCAAGTAAAGGTGCGGAATTGAAAGTGCGAAATTGAAATTGCGGTATTGAAATTGCGGTATTGAAATTGAGGTATTGAAAGTGCGATATTGAAAGGTGCGATATTGAAATTGCGATATTGAAAGGTGCATAATTGAAATTTGTACTTGGGCACATGAGATTCGAACGCCAAGCGGATCCTTAAAAATAAGTGCGCCCGACACGAATTCAAAGACAAAAATCTCAACTTGGGAGAGGTTGCTCAACCCAAATGTCCTAGATTTTGCATATTGAACTTGAAATTGAAAGCTTGAATATTGAAAGGTTTGAACTTGAAATGATTTGAAATTTGAACTTGAAATGATCCTAGTTTAAAGAGGTAGTTATGAACAACCCTAAACATGGTGGGATCTTGAAATTTGAAAACTTGAACTTGTATATTGAAAAATGGAGTCTTGAATCTCAAAAAACTAAACCTTTAAATGCTAAAAGGTGTCATCTTTGATTACTCCACACTTGAAGGTGATTCTAGTTCAAAGAGATGAATGTAAACAACTTTGAACATCCTTGAATCTTGAAAGTTTGTATTTTGTATTTGAAAAAGTTTGTATTTTTGAAAAAGCATGTATGATTGTTGCAAGTGGTGTTTTTTATGGAAAAAAACACCAACTTGCTAATCATTTGAAATCAAAATAGCATGATTGATTGAAATGGGATTCGGATTTACCTAGTTAGGCTTAGGCACGAGCTCCCAATTGCTTTTGAATTTAGGAATTGTTGTATGTGTTTTTGAGGAGTTTTGAAGTCTGTATTGTGAGGAGTAATGTCGAAATTACGACGTTGTATGTGTTGTTCTCCCCCTTTTTTCGATGGAAATGAGGGGTATTTATAGGCCAGCGCTGGGCGCTGCTGACGTGGCCTGAATGCCGCCAAAAGGACGGAAAGATGCCGTCCTTGATTTGTCTTGTATGGGTGTACCTTCGTACGAATAGTACGATGTTTGGCGTGTAGTGTTTTCTTGGAGGATAAGACTTGAATTTGCGTCTAAAAACAAGCCTTTCTCGGGTTTTTGAATTCCGGTTTTACGGGGCGGGGTCCGGCATGCTCGGTTTTGTGGGTCAGCGCCCGAATTTGACTTGCCTTATATGATTTTGAGTGAAAAAGGCCTAGTAAAACCAATGGGATGGTCCACTAGTTGAGATTGAACTTGGATTTTGAAATTGGATTTTGGAAGTTGTATTTTGTACCAAGTTCCGGGAGGGCAACAGTCTCGGGGATTGGATTTTGGACCTTGGATTTTGGAGGTGTTCTTAGCAATTGGGATTTCCGCCTGGAGTTACTCCAATCGCCTAACAAGGATAATGGTATCGTCATTATCCCTAAGGGGAGACACAAATTAGGTGTCTACATAAACCCATTTGCTTCCTATGGCTTGGTAGCCATCTGGGAAATCGACCAAATCCCAAACTTGGTTTTCTGACATGGAGTCTAATTCAGATTGCATGGCTTCTTGCCATTGCTTAGAGCTAGGGCTCGTCATAGCTTGTTTGTAAGTCGCAGGTTCATCACTTTCAAGTAATAGAACTTCATAGCCCTCGTTCGTCAAAATACCTAAGTACCTTTCCGGTTGAGATCTATATCTCTGCGATCTATGCGGGGTTACATTTCTAGATGGTCCTTGATACTCACCAGATTCTTCTAAAGATCTTTGAGTTTCAACCTGAATGTCATCTTGAGCATTCTCTAGATTTTGTTGTTCGACTCGAATTTCTTCGAGGTCTACTTTTCCCCCACTTGTCATTTTGGAAATGTGATCTCTTTCCAAAAAGATACCATCTCGAGCAACAAACACCTTGTTCTCAGATGTATTGTAGAAGTAATACCCCTTTATTTCCTTTGGATACCCCACAAGGATACATTTGTCAGATTTTGGTTGAAGTTTGTTTGAAATTACTCGTTTGACATATACTTCACAACCCCAAATCTTAAGAAAAGACACTTTTGGAGGCTTTCCAAACCATAAATCATATGGAGTCTTTTCAACAACTTTAGACGGAGCTCTATTTATAGTGAGTGCAGCTGTGTTTAGTGCATGTCCCCAAAATTCCATTGGAAGTTCGGCCTGACCCATCATTGATCTAACCATGTCTAGCAAGGTTCTATTCCTCCGTTCCGACACACCGTTCCATTGTGGTGTTCTAGGAGGAGTCAATTATGATAGAATTCCACATTCTTTCAGATGGTCATCAAATTCATAGCTCAGATATTCACCGCCTCTATCAGACCGCAGTGCCTTAATCTTCTTGCCTAATTGATTCTCTACTTCACTATGAAATTCCTTAAATTTGTCAAAGGATTCAGACTTATGCTTCATTAGGTAGACATAACCATATCTACTAAAGTCATCAGTGAAAGTGATAAAGTAGCTGAAACCACCTCTAGCATTTGTACTCATTGGTCCACATACATCTGTATTGATTAAACCCAATAGTTCAGTTGCTCTTTCTCTAACTTTAGAAAAAGGTTGCTTTATCATTTTGCCAAGTAAACATGATTCGCACTTACCATAATCTTCTAAGTCAAATGGTTCTAGAATTCCTTCCTTTTGAAGTCTTTCCATGCGCTTTATGTTTATATGGCCTAATCGACAATGCCACAGATAGGTGAGATCTGAAGCATTCTTTTTTGGCCTTTTTGGTATTTATGTTATAAACTTGTTTTTCGTGATCTAATAAATAAAGTCCATTAACTAATCTAGCAGATCCATAAAACATTTCTTTAAAATAAAACGAGCAACTATGGAAATGATGTTTTTAGTAAGACTTGGAACATGGAAACATTCTTCCAGTTCCAAAACTAGCCTAGAGGGCAACGACAAATAATAAGTTCCTACAGCTAATGCAGCAATCCGTGCTCCATTTCCCACTCGTAGGTCGACTTCACCCTTGCTTAACCTTCTACTTCTTCTTAGTCCCTGCGAATTGGAACATAAGTGTGAGCCACAACCTGTATCTAATACCCAAGAAGTTGAATTAGCAAGTATACAGTCTATAACGAAAATACCTGAAGATGGAACAACTGTTCCGTTCATCTGATCTTCCTTAAGGTTCAAGCAATCTCTCTTCCAATGCCCCTTCTTCTTGCAGTAGAAGCATTCAGATTCAGAAGTGGGTTGGCTCACCTTCTTCTTTTCAGACTTGGTGCCGCCAGGTTGCTTAGTCGGGCCGGCCTTCTTGCCACCTTTCTTAGAATTCCTCTTCTTGCCAGGTTTCTTGAACTTGCCCCCACGCACCATAAGCACATCTTGCTTATCACTTTTGAGCGTCTTTTCAGCGGTCTTCAGCATACCGTGAAGCTCAGTGAGCGTTTTGTCCAGACTATTCATACTGTAGTTCAGCTTGAACTGATCATACCCGCTATGAAGAGAATCGAGGATGGTTTCTACAGCCATTTCCTGAGAGAATTGCTGATCCATCCGACTCATATTCTCAACGAGTCCAATCATGTTGAGAACATGTGGACTTACGGGCTCGCCTTTCTTAAGCTTGGTCTCAAGAATTTGCCTATGAGTCTCGAATCTTTCGACTCGAGTCAGATCTTGCAACATGTTCTTTAACTCACTGATGATCGTGAAAGCATCTGAGTTGATGAACGTTTTCTGTAGATCTGCACTCATGGTTGCAAGCATTAGACATTTCACATCCTTGTTGGCATCAATCCAACGATTGAGGGATACCTGAGTGACCCCGTCGCATGCGGCTTCGGGCATCGCCTCTTCCAGGACATACTCCTTTTCTTCCTGCATAAGAACTATTTGCAAGTTCCTTTGCCAGTCAAGGAAGTTTTTCCCGTTCAACTTATCATTTTCAAGAATTGATCGGATGTTGAATGAATTGTTGTTTACCATAGTAAAAACTACAATCGAAAAAGAATAAACAAATAAATAACCATTCACAGTTTCTCTCTTAATAAACTTAAATTCTAGCAAACATGCATAATTTATCATTTATTAAGCATTTTATTCAAGATCCTTAAATCATTGAAGAATTAAGCACATTATGTATTTAGACTCAATTCTAAAATATTTTAGGTAAGCAAAGCCTTTGCTAATAGTCTAGAAACTACTCTTGGTTGATAGGTACGTCTAAGAGCTTATTAGGTAAACCTATCTCATTTTCCACGACATAAAAGGACTCCTTACTTATATCGTTGAGTTTCACCAAAACTAACATGTACTCACAATTATTTGTGTACCTTACCCCTTTAGGATCAATAAGTAACACCTCGCTTAGGCGGAAAACTATTACTAAGATTGAAGTAAAGGTTTATCCAAGTAAGTGTTATTTTGGCATGGAACCTTTTAACTCAATTTTAAAGTTTGGAACTTAAGGATCTTACTATGTTGGTTAGATTTTAAGTGAACTAAAATCCTTAATCATGCAACATAATCAAGCCATAATCTCATGCATAATTAAGACATATTTAAAGCAATAAATAACTTAAAGCATGCATAAGATATAAATGTGATCTAGTATGGCCCGACTTCATCTTGAACCTTCACCTTCAAACTCCGTCTTGAAAATGGATTGGAAACTCCGTCTTGAATTTCACCATGGGAGGCGCCATTTTCTTCAAAAAGGATAAGCTATAATTTAAACTAATTACAACTATTTGATGGTACGCATACCATATTTAAATTAAAAAACTTTGGTGCATTAGACCAATTTTACATTAAAATTAATGGTACGCAGACCATATTTTCTATCCTATTTGGGCCATACTAGTCACTTTCAATAACCTGCAAAACAATACATTTATACAATATACACCATTCACCCATTCATTTATCAATGAATGGCCCACATAGCTGGTTAGTAGAACATATTATGCATCACATAAATATTTGCAGCAATTAATCAAGGCTTCCAATAATCTACCAATTATTCAATCCTTAATAATTCTAATCAAGTTGTTTTAACCTTAAAGGATTGTGGACCTTAAAGGATTCGTAATTTACATCCTTTACTAATTTTAAACATAAAATTGTATTTCTAGTCTAACCGGAAACATACAAATTTATTTAAAATTTAAAGCTCACATAAATTATTATTTGAATCCTTTAATTTATTTTCAGTTTATTAAATTAATAAATTTAAAATTATTCAAGGTTTTTATTTTAGTAAAATAATTAGTATAAATAAAATTTATAATAATTAGATTATTCAAAATTAAATTTTCAGAAAAAATTAAATTACGAATTTTAAAATTAATTAAAATCGTTTTCGAACTGAAAATTTAAATTAAATTCAAAACGCATCAATCGGATCAAGACGAGGCCATGGGCTTGCGCCCACGCTCCGTCGAGTGCAGGAGGCAGCAGCGCCCTTGACTGACCGCATAGCAAGGCACGAGCAGCAGCCACGCCTAGACGCAGCAAGCCGAGCAACGCCTAAGCGCAGCAGTAGCTCGCTCGCTGTGGCACAGCATCCCTCGCTGCCCACGCGCGCCTGCCTGCTCGGCTTGTGCCTTGCCTCTTCGCCCCATTGCCCATGGCTCGCAGCACACACGTCTAGGCAGCCCATTGCCTTGCGCGCATGCCACGCTCGTTGCTCGCTGCATTCGTACCGCATGGGCAACGAGCTCCCTTGCTCGTCGTCGCATGCCCGCACTATACAACACCCCTTAAGGGTAATACGTAGCGTCCATTGCTTTGTGCGTGCAAAACTCATGAGCGAATTATATAAAAATTAAAACTTTTTAATTCAAATTTATAGACAAATTAATAAATCATATTAATTTCATAAATATAGGGCGAAAAATCGAAAATTTATTATTCAAATTAATTTCTGATTATTATGGATTCAAATCTAGGTCATAAAAATTTAAAATTTTATCAAAATTAACAATTTTTATGGTGGTTTTTAATCATGGATACCTAATTAAATTGTCAATTAATTATGAAAATCAAATCAAGTTCTAAATTATTCGAATTTCAACAAGTTAATTACAATTACAAATTAGGTTGTATAATTAACAAGCTTAGGGATATAAATTTGTTAAACATATACAGTAGGTCAATCAAAAATTCAAGATTTACAAACAAGAATCGCAAATATTTAATTTAACATCTTAAAAATTACAAGTTTTGCGTTCGAAAAACTAAAACCTCCGAAAAGTCATAGTTAGGCTTCGAATTTGGGAATTCTAGGTTTGGTATCAAATCTATGATTTTAGTCAAAATTTTAAAACGCTGTTTACATGCGAAATACACTATAAAATTATACGATTCCGACCATTATTGACTAAACTGCCAAAAATTCTGCGAACATATAATTAAATAATCGCACGAATTTGCAATTAATTACCAAAATTGAAAATTTCGAATTAATCACCCCTTTAATTCATTGCAAATTTATAAAATTTAACCATGTTAACTAATTATTATGGAATTAATTAGAGGCTCGTGATACCACTGTTAGGTTATGATACATATAAATGAATATAAATCATGCGGAAAAACTATAAAGCCAGGAATCCAAATTAATTGCCACATAACAATTAGCATAATTTAGGACACATACAGTTTGTAGCGTGCCCTCCCTAGCTACTCCCGAACCGAACAAGAACAAGTCTAGGACTCCAAATGTCGTCCCTCCGTAGATAGTCCACAGCACGTTCGGATCCGCCTTAGATTTAATTAACTAGAATTGCACCTAAGGTTCTATGAATATGTTAGAATATTTTAGGCAAATATTAGACTTAGTTTTAATCCTTAAAACTAGGTGAGTAATTGAAATTATGTTGTTCATAAATTTGTGAATGTCATCACATATTTATAGAGTAGGAATATGGAATTAGAAGTATACTAGGTTTCAAGTATTCTAAATCTATTAGAATTAGAGTTTACTGAAAACTAGTAACTTATAAAATTAATCTTTTAATCTAATCCTAATCGCTTAAGGATTCGATGTATGCACAAACTCCAACACGCACACGAGCACGTCCCACAAGCGAGCACGCCATGCCCGCGCGAGCGAGACGCCCATCGCAGGCTCACAGCCAACACGCTGCCTTGCAGCCCATGCGCTGCTTCGCAGCCCGCGTTAATCGCAGCCATGGCGCGCTGGGCCTGGCGGCCTTGCGTGCCTTTGGCTTGCTGTGTTGCGCTCTGCGCTTGCTACGCGTGGGCCTGGCTTCGTGCTGGCCCTTCGTCTAGCAAGCTCGTCCGATGCTTATTTCGTACGACGCGTTTCCGATTAATTTTCCGATTCCGGAATTCATTTCCGATTCGAACAATATTTAACATTTCCGATTCCTGAATTAGTTTTCGTTTCGAACAAATATTTAATATTTCCGATTCCGGAATAATTTTCCGATTCCGATAATATTTCCGATTTTGACAATATTTCCGTTTCCGGCAATATTTCCGATTCCGGCAATATTTCCATTCCCGATAATATTTTCCGATACGTACCATGTTTCTGTTTCCGGAAACATCTACGATTTGGATAATATTTATATTTCCGATACTATCCATATTTCCGTTTCCGACAATATCATCGTTTCCGGAGTATCCATAATTTGCCTTTTGACTATTTCAGCTCCCACTGGAACCTAGATCCGTCGATTCCGAATATTCATAAATGGAGTATTTAATTCCATTAAATATTTGATCCGTTCACGTACTATTTGTGTGACCCTACGGGTTCAGTCAAGAGTAAGCTGTGGATTAATATTATTAATTCCACTTGAGCTGAAGCGGCCTCTAGCTAGGCATACAATTCACTTGATCTCACTGAATTATTAACTTGTATAATTAATACTAAACCGCATTTATTAGACTTATCATTGAATGTATACTTGGACCAAGGGAATTTTTTCCTTCAACAATTGCTTCTTTGGATGAGTTTAGTACGGCCTCGGGGAGTAAGGTGAGCTTTAATAAATCCAGAGCATTTTTTTCGAATAATACCCCTGGTGAAACACGAGGTGAGGTCTGTGCACAACTGAAAATAGGAGTCACTGACGACTTGGGAGTCTACCTAGGGGTACCTACGATGAATGGCAGGACGTCAAAACGTGAGTATCAATTGTTGGTGGGCCGTATAAACAACAAACTGTTAGGTTGGAAATCAAAGATGATCTATATGGCATGTAGGGCCACGCTAGTTCAGGCTTGCTTATCTTCAATGCCTTATTATGCTATGCAAACAACGAAGTTGCCCCGTTCGACTTGTGATGAGATTGACAGGATATCTCGACGTTTCTTATGGGGTGGCTCTGAAGAACATAAAAAAGTCCACCTAGTCTCATAGGGCACTGTCACTAAACCTAAACGTCTAGGGGTTTTGGGCATTTGTTCGATGTGGCAGGCAAATTATGTCTTTCTTTCTAAATTAGGTTGGAAATTACAACCTGAACCCGAAGATCTTTGGTCTCGCATCTTGAGGAACAAATACTGTGAGGGACGATGCGATATTAACATGTTTCAAGCTCGAAGTGGGATGTCCAATGCGTGGAGAGGTATTGTTGAGAACATTGATATAATGAAAAAAGGGGTGAGTATGACAGTTGGTAATGGGCATGATACTCTCTTTTGGAAGCACCCATGGGCCACGAATGTTCCTCTTATACAACGAGTCACTCAACCACCTCCCACACAACTCCTTGACATACCAGTAAAGGACGTATGGGATGCTAATATTAGGTGGAAAATGGAGCTTTTTACTGATTACTTACCCCTGGACGTCCAACAAATTATTGACACCTTTGAGCTCCAAGAAGATCTAGAAGCGGTGGATAGGATCTACTAAAATGGTGAAGCATCAGGGGGATTCTCAATCAAGTCAGCACTACAGCTTATTCGTAATGATGAAGAGAGTGATGGTGTAATTCATGGAAGTCAATCTGGAGACTCAAGCTCCCTCAACGCATCAAGTTTTTCCAGTGGCTAGTCTTTAGAGGTAGATTAATGACAAACAAGATGAATGTGCTTCAACAGATAGCTACTGACTCAAGATGTGGAGTGTGTGGGGTACTAGAAGAGGACTTGGATCGTATACTAAGGACGTGCCCAACTGCGTCTTATTTTGGCGAAAATTCCAGGGTTAAATGATCATACATGAACTGTTCGCAAAGCGATTGGAAGAGTGGCTGATCTGCAACCTTAATGAACTAAACTGTACATGGGTGGAGGATTGGTACCTGTTGTTTGCTACCTCTCTATTGTGGTTGTGGCGATTGAGGAACATGAGATGTTTTAATAGAGTGGTTGATATCCCCCTAGACCAAATAAGCTATATAATGGGGAGGGTTGGAGAAATTAGAAGGGCCTTCAGTAAAGAAGACTTAATGCTAGGCAAAAGGAAGAGGGAAAGAGTTGAAGTTTTTATTAGATGGACTGCTCCTCGAATGGGTTGGGTGCGTTTAAGCACGAACCGATTCTCGAGAGGTAATCCAGGGAAGGCAGGATGTGGTGGGATAATAAGGGGCCATAGAGGAGAGGTGTTCGAAACTTTCTCTTCAAGATGTGGTACATGCTCTTGTACAAAAGCAGAGTTGCTTGGAGTGCTTAGGGGACTGGCGATAGCATGGGATGCAGGATATTCTCTGAAGGAAATGTGTCTTTCACCCAAGGTGCATTAAGTCTAATACCAAGGTTCAGATTAATTACAAAGAATTAATTAAGTGAGATCAAGTGATCGGAACAGCTAGCTGGAGCAATGCTTCCAATCAGTGAGTTCTAATCTATATTAGGGTCACAGCTTACTCTTGACTGAACCTATAAGGTCACACCAATGACATATAACAGATCACCGAATTAAATGAATCGGAAATTCATTTAATAGCTTTTCGGGAATTAGTTCTAAAAAACATAATATACGATATAACCTTGGATTGGAATCGTATATCGTATCGCGAATATTCGTAAGCTAGGCAAAAAGAATAATCGTATCGTACGAAGATGATTCGTCGAATACGATACGATAAATAATAGCCGTAAGGTGTTGGTCGCGAATACGAGCCGCAACGAAGCTACCGGCCCGTCGAGACAAGCGCGCATGCGCGCAAGGCCCAACGAATGATATGTTCATATTTTATAGTGTTTTTATTCCCGTCCCTTAGTACTTTTTTTATCTCAAATGAGCTCTTCGGAGCGATTTTTAGTGTTAATGTGCTCCTTGTAGTGTGTTTGTAGTTTCAGGTTCATCATTGTAGGAATTAGCATATTTTTGTGCATTTCTTACTAATTTGAATCAATACAAGAGATTATGTACTTTCTAGAGCACAAACATTGAGTTGGAAGAGTTTAGAAAATCGACACTCGTCTACTCTTTTGATCACAACTTCGGTTCTACAACTCCAAATGAAGTTATTCTAATTGGGTTGGATTCTAGACTTCAAGATCTTTCCAACGAGTGGTCACTCGCCTAATTCCGATGAATAACGAAGGAGATATGGCGTTATAAAGATAGAGGATCGTGCAGTTTGTACGCGCGCCCGGCGGGCGAATGGCTGCCCGACGGGCGAACGTCTGCCCGACGGACGGGAGCTGACCGACCGGGCGCATTCCGATGATTTCCAGAATGTCTCCCTCCGCCCGGCGGGCAGACCTGCGCCCGTCGGGCGGCCCACGAGCTGGTCTCTCGACGGGCTGGCGTTGGCCCGGCGGGCGAGAGGAGAAAAGGCTGATTTAAACATGGGATTCACTCCCATTATTTCACCTCTCCTTTCAATCATCTCCTTTTTGAGCCAATGAGGACATTGTCTGATTTAGCTTGGGGGGTGTTTCACTCACTTGTACATTTTAGGTATGTTTTCTTATTATTTTTGCGTTTACTTATTTTGGTGTGTTTGTTTTTATGTGTGTTTATTTTGTGTGTTTATTTCTTTCTAGAGTAGTTTATTGCTTTGAAAAAAAAAATACAAAAATACGTTCCGATGAATACAAAACCATGCTTCCCTGTGCCCCTGTGAGGGGGTCGAAAAAGCACGAGGCTAATGCGTGACCTCGTCCCTCGTGGGCGTGACGATTCTTTTTATTCAATCAAGTGTAATTGGATTTCCTGTGAGTTTACACCCAATTGACTAGTAATATAGGAGTCGTCATTCAGTTTTTAACAACAATGAGAAAAACTGACAAAACCCGGTTATCATGACATAAAGGGAGTGCAATTATGTTTGACCACGATTGCCGTAGGTTCCCTTGTGATCCCTGGTGTAGGGATCTCTCAACATACACCCGCAAGGTAGAGATTGAGGGTTCGAGGGACTGTAACTACCGAGAGGAGTACTTCGCTCGTCGATAACTCCAGAGGCAGGATATCCTTACTAGCTCAGCATAAATAATTGAAGGGACATGCGTTAACTATTAAACTAATCTGAGTTGATTTTAGCAAAATGCAACATATAATACTAGATCGATCGTGATTATCTGATTTAAGTAATATTAAGGGACCTAGCATGATAATCCAATTTCCCGAAAATATTATATTTGTTAGGCGTGATAGAAAAATCAGATTTAGTTAGTTTAACAGTTCATAAAAAGGGCGAGGAAAGCAGTTAAATCATCGAAAAGGGACACATTACGACGCACCCTTGAGAGGTGCGTCACGGTTCTCAGAAAACTAACCACTTTGACTTTGCTATTTCTCCTTTTTATTTAACGAATCTCAATTATGGGACAGGATACGTTCTGTTCGATTTATGGATCGATTGCGACAGAACGCGTGAACGATTTCGCAGCGTGAGGCTTAGGCTAAGGGTTGGAGTCAATACTCAGAATATAATTGTGTTGTGTGTGTGTTCTTTTCACGTCGAATTTGGGGCTGTATTTATAGGGAAGAGTTCGTGGAAAGATAGAATTGCAGAGTTCTAATCGACAAAGAATTAGGAAAAAACACGTACCCAGGTATTTTCAGCGCCCAGGCCTGGGCGCCGAAGATTTCGGCGCCCAGAGCCAGGCGTTGAAAATAGGGTCTGGGCTGTTTTCTTAGCTAGATTCGGATTCCTGAAATCCGTAGAGTTTGAGACTTAATCGAGTCTTTTAGTGCATATTAACCTTGCGACGGGATGCGTCTGGGCCCGTTACGAACTCTAGGCTCGTTAGGATTTTAATTAATACGTAACTCTTATTTCCGAATCATATTAGGAATAGGATTCTCGCTGTTTTCTATCTCATTTAGGATTTATGCCGGAGTGCAACACCTAATTTTGACAGGTTTCTATCTTTTATGACTTGCCACTTCTAGAAGCTACCTTTTACGGCAGTTACTATTTTTAGCAGGTTTCTATAAATAGCAGTTTCGGGTGAAATGAAAAGGGGAATTGAGACTCGTTTATTTTAAGGAGATGCGTTGTCAAGTGGAGATTTATGTTTTCATCATCGAACCTTTCCCTTTCGGGAATGGGGACAAAAGTAGGTGTCTACAGTTAGCCCCCACTTTGACTAAGTGTTGGAATAAAACGATGGTCAAAGTATTAGACGGAGTGCGTCACACAAGCCATGGTGTATGTGACCCGTTTTGCGAGGGTCTCACGAGCCCCCGAGTGATAACATTTGACGTAAGGGTCATCACTTGAAATGTCGACATATCCCTCACGTGTCATTGAGATTTGTCAACTGATAGTATAGAAACTTCCTCACTTTGTCATTGGAAGGATCTAAAGGTGCGTAGAAACTCCCTCACTTTGTCATTGGGAGTAGCTACAGATGTTTTCGAAATCAAAGCTATAAAGTGTGATTGGGCCTGGCCAAGCCCAACCACGAGGTAAAAATGTTTTTAAAGATTCTCATTTTCAAGGCTAGCTAAACGAGAAAACCCCCTTGTTTTTATGCGACGTAAAACGAAGGAAAATCCAGCACATCGCTCTTTTTTTGGAAAAAACGGAAAACCAATCCTTTTAATTTTTGGAAAAGGGAAAACCAGAAAAGTTATCGCTGCAGCGACTAAGGACCTGCACGGTTAGTGATGCAGACCCCGCTGGCTAAAGATGGCGAGCCTGTCCGCTGAGGGTGGACACCCCGTCCGATAGAAGTGGACCAATCTGTTTTGAAGTTTGTTTGCTTTTTTTTGAAAATAAGGACCTACGTGGTTTGTGACGTAGACCCCGCCGGCTAAAGATGGCGAACCTGTCCGCTAAGGGTGGACTCCCCGTCCGTTAGAAGCGGACGAATCTATTTTGAAATTTGTTTGTGCTTTTTGAAAATAAGGACCTACGTGGTTTGCGCCGTAGACCTCGCCGGCTGAAGATGGCGAGCCTATTTCATTTTGTTTTTGGAAGATTCTTTTTTTCGAAAACTAAGGACCTGCGCGGCTAGTGACGCAGACCCCGCACGCTGAAGGTGGGCGAGCCCTGTCCGCTAAGGGTGGACGTCCCTGAATTCGTTTTTTTTATTTGGGAACTCGCGCGGTTTGTGACGCGATCTTGCCGACTGAAGATGGGCAAGTTCTATTTCTTTCGTTCTTTGTGATTTATTCATTCTTGCAAGAGCGAATTCTTTCGAGGGATGCTCGAATTTAGTTGTAACCTGAACGTGGGCTGACAACGTGTTCAGACGGACCTTTGTCTTGCGACTGTCTGATTTCGTGATTTTGAGCTAGTCTTTATGGCTCGACTTGGTCTTCTATCAGAGGACCGTGCACAAGTGTCAATGACGACCTCTCGATGAGGTCGAACCTGTTGTTTTTTTTTTGAGATATCCAAACATGATATGGTGTACGGCGCAGTCCGGGAACGTGATTTTGATTGTGCGCTCCTTGTTGGAGTCTATTTTTCGCGAGCCCCCAAGCACTGGGGCTCGTCGGTCGTTTTTCACATCTTGTAATCATGTTTGGGGTCATGCTCGTATGTGCGAGCGACCTTTTATAGTAGTGTGCTACTTTAGCGAAGCCGTGGAGTGCGACTTTAGTTTTCAGGCGACATCCGGCTTTAGGCTGGCCCGGGTTAATCCTTTAACACACAAACATTTCTTATTTGGAAAACCAACGACTTGACGACACATATTTTTGGTGTTTCGAAGAATGACCATGATATTTAACTTGTTTTTTTGAAAAGTGTACATAAGCATTTTCTGAGACGAGTCTAAGTTTCGACCAAGTTTTAATGTTTATTATTTTTTTATTTGGGAACTAAAGGTGCTTTGGGCTTGATCCTACTTGCAATAGGGCCTCGTGTTTAGCAACACGGTCTTAAGTCCTTTCCTGTTCCGTGTTTTGTGAAATGTGGGCCTTGGGCTGCATTTTCAGCGCCCAAGGCCAGGCGTTAAACATTTCGGCGCCCAGCCGTGGGCGCTGAAAGTCTTTTCCTGGTGATATTTGACTTTCGGATTTCCTAACACGTTTCCGAATGGGATCAGGATGTCACTGGGTGCGTCCAGCTATATATAGGGGCTAGATACGTGTCCCTATTTTCCACCACTCTCAAATTCTTTCTCTCTTTTTTGTTGTGTTTTAATTACTCATTGCTTTTGCAATGTCGATCCCTACTTTCTCACTCCAACGGACTGTTAGGCGTTGGCTACGAGCCCTTACTCCTACAGAAAAGGCTTTGTTAAAAGAATACCACTTAGAGGCACTTTTAGGCTTACAACAAATTAATATTGATTATAACCTTCTGCACGCTGCCCTAAGCTTTTGGGACTCCGATCATCATGTTTTTGCCTTTCGGGGCAACGAAATATGTCCTTTGCCCGATGAATTTGCTGCGATCCTTGGTTATCCTACTAATGCTACTCCTGTTACCCCTGGCACTATTGAAGAGGGTAAAACAACCATAAGGGCTTTCCTAGGACTAGATGATAACATGTTTGCTGAAATTGTTGTAGAGGACAAGGTTAACTTGGCAAAACTTGTAAAACATCATTTTAGGCCTAGTAAGTATATGACCGAACAGAAATTGAATATCTGAGCCCTTGTATTTTGCTTGTTGAATCATTATTTGCTGTCGAATAACAATGGTGAGTTCGGTGACATAAGGTTGATCCCCTTGATTAGCCAGATGGAAAGTTGCTATTCTATCATGCCGTTGGTTGTTGCCGAGACTTTGTTGAGTGCAGATGAGCTGAAGAAGGATGCCAAATCTGAACATTTTAAGGGAATCCCCCTATTACTGTAGGTAATCAATTTTCTTCTTTGCGCACGCATACGCCACTTTTGCATATATTTCTTTTGCCTGGGGCTGAGTTTCAGCGCCCAGGACTAGGCGCTGGAGTTTTCGGCGCCTGGTCCTGGGCGTTAAAACTGCGCCCCAGGGACCGTTTTTTTTTTTCATTCTTTTGATTCAATTGTACCTGTTTTCGCAGATTTGGCTTGCGGAACGACTTAGACTTTTGGAAGCTCCTGCCGATCCTAAACATTATCGCCCTATAGCCTTGGGTAACCGAAAATACTTGCACCAAGGCCAGGACGAGGCATTTGTTCTATTAAGTGGGTGGTACCATGGTGGGGTTTGACTACTATGACAGGGGGTTCTGATGTATCGGTTTATGTTTCTTTGTTGGGGCTATCTCGTCCCATTTATATTTTCCCTTACCGAGTCATGCGTCAATATGGTTTAAGGCAGACTATCCCCTTTTCTGATACGGTACCACCTAAGAGAGCGGCCTTTTCACAAACACGGGTCCTAGCGTGGGCTAAGTATTATGATGGTTTCCCGCGTTGGGCCGTAGCTACAAATGGCTTTGTGGGTCTTTCTGAAAACTAAAAGTTGTGGATGAGCTCCGATGATAAAGATGTGAGGACCGAGGCTCGAAATGGGGAGCCGGCTGAGCTTTTGATACCTCGTATTCGTGTTAAGTATGAGGGTCCTGATTCTGCCAAACCTCGTACCTATAGTATTAAGACTGTGAAAGCTCGTCCTGACTGAAAGCGAAAGGGAGTTCCTCCCCGTTCCAGTTTCAGGCCTAAAAAGATGCCTAACATGAAGGGGCCTGCTGTTGTTAAAAGAAATGCAGGCTCTCGCGGAGATCGTCGCCGGAACAATGTATGGGTTAGGAAGGCTCAACCGCCTGTAGAAACAGCGGCTAGTCTGGTTGATAATAATCTTTCTCCCACCATTGTCTGTGCCCTTGAGGCTGAGCGGGCTATAACTGAGAATGTTTCTAAAGCCTTGGCATCTTTGGAAGTCAGTGTCCAGGAGCCGGTTCTTATGGTGATTGATATTGGGGCAGCGCAGAAGACTGTGGGGGTGGATCCTGCGAACATTGCCCTCTACAAGACTTTATTTGATGATCCGGAAGAACTAGAGTAGTGTAGTTCTTGCTAGGGTGTAGGTGCCCTTCATTTATTTCAGTTGTGTTTGTTTTTATTCCTAGCACTTTGTTTTCCTTCTTATTATTTCTCAATAAAGGCGTATTTTTATTTTTCATTTTCATTTATTTTTGTTTCTCCTCTTTTTATGTATTTTATATGTCTAACACTTTTTGCACAAAGAATATTCGTTTTTTTTATTGGACCGAATCCTTGGTAAGGATTGCCTAGGTATCTTGTCAGAATCAGGTCGCGCGTAGTTCTAGCTTTAGAATAAGTTCTAGTATGCCGGATTTCGGTAGATATGCCCTGAGGTGGAAACATATTACTTAATCGGTCAAGTGAGTGAAGTATTATCATTATTTTCGTCTGCCGTTTTTTTTTGCCATAAGTCGCGTGAAATATGAAATTAGAAATTCGACTAATTTGTATGGCTATATTCTTGGTTGGTAAGCCTATTTGGATACGTACTGTACCCCCCAAGTGTTCGTTATTTTTCCGTTGTGTGCGGATAAAATGACGAGCACTTCTGAAAAGAAAATTTTTGTCAGGCAGAGAGTTTCAACGCCCAGGCTGGGGCGTCAGAAATTTCGGCGCCCAACCCTGGGCGCTGAAAATGACTTGGGCGGTCAATTTTTGACGCTTTGCTTCACGTGTTCTTGCAATTATTTCTTTTTTTTTGTGCATTGATATTTTGCTCGTATTTAAAGCAAATTTTGAGGCTACTTTGGAGGCTTTTTTTTTACTGTTAGCGTGAAATGCGTTTTTGTCCGGATTAATTTTTTCTATTCGTGACTCAAAACAGTTTTGAAAATGGGGTTAGGGTACGAAAGTTATGAAGATCTTTGTGTAGGCTTTTGAGGTGAGTTGAAGTGCGTGTTGTTAGTAAAGGGTATGATGTAATCTATGTTTTATGAATCTGTTTTTTGGTAACTTTTGCATTGTTTTGGATTTTGATTTCCTTTGATTCTGGGTTGCATGGATTGACTCTTATGATGACACTGGTTTGGCTTTTTAGGTTTTGGGGATATGAATGGGATGGTGTGGTTTATTTTGTGGGTTTTGGGAATTGGTTCCCATGGCACTATTTCAAAACCGAGTGGGCTTTGTTTGTTGGGCCTAGAGTGGGCCGCCTCTTTATTTTAGTATTTTGCAAGTACATTTGGTGCTTATTTAATGTTAGAATAAAATTTTTAGGAGAAATATTACGCCTTTATTGATTCGAAAAGTAAGGAAAACACACTGAAATAAAACTGACCTATATTCTAAGGGGCCTTAGGACCGTCTAAAGTCTCTACTATTTTTTCTATGAATCTAAAGAACTACTAGGCGCTTTTTATTAATGGTGCTCTATGTGGCTCAAGCCTGGGGTTTAGTCTCATAAAACTTCGGTCCTTCACCGGTACTCATCTTGAATTCCATTCCTTTTGTATTGACCCACTGATATTTCTTCACCCATCCGTTCTCGACCTCTTCTAGTGTTGATGCAGGAGAGATTAACCGGGTTGGATCGAAACCTTCATCTTGTAAAGCTAGGGTAGTCATCACAGTCTCGTTCTCCGTAGGTCTCGATTCGTTAAACAATGTCCATAGAGCCTGGTTGTCCAATATTTCAGCTGTTTTAGTCTTGGTGAGGTGGGGTGCCTCATCCAAGGTGTGGCAGTCATGGAAAATTTCAAATCCGGGTTTTAGCAAGCCATCCTGAACGAAGGGTTCAGGGAAATCACAGCATGGGTGTTCTTCTCCTTCCCGAACGAACATCCCGTTAAGGGTCCTTTGATACGGGGGAAGGAGGGTGGTTTGTTTGGCCTTTTTAAGGCGTAGCCTAGACAGGCGGTCAGCAATATCTTCCTCCGTTGGTTCATAGCCTAAGCCAAAGGGAGTAGATTTGTTGGGAAAAGGATGGAATGTGTATTCCTTCTTCCTTATGCCCAATGGGGTTCCTGGGAAATAACCTTGAGCTAACAGCATTCTAGGGATAACTCGGGATGCATGCGGGTCTAGGAATGCTGGATCATAATCTTCGATGAACTGGATTGTTTCTTCCATTTGAAACCCGTAAAGGTCGTCTGCAGTTCCGGCCGTTCCAACCATAGTGCAACTGACGTCGAGAGGAGGGGCGCGGATTTCTAGTATTACCCCGTTATGGTTAAGTTTAACCATTTGGTGCAAGGTAGAAGCCACACCTCCTAAGTCATGGAGCCAAGGTCGCCCCAGGAGGAGGTTGAAAGTGGGCTTGATGTCGATTATTTGAAACTCCGTGGTGCGTGCCACAGGCCTGGTTTGTATGGTAAGGTTGATTTTTCCCAATACAGGCCTTCGGGAATTATCATAAGCTCGTACCCCTTGCGTGGAGGTTTGGAAGTCATCGTTTCCTAGCCCCAAGCAATGGGCGGTTCGCAATGGGCAGACATTAACCGCCGAACCATTATCTACGAGCGCTAGGGGGATGTTTTGTCCTTTGCATCCAACCACTAGATAAAGGGCTTTATTGTGAGCACCCCCCTCTTTGGGCAAGTCTTTGTCAGTGAAAACTATGGCCTTTTCTCCAGCATCTCTCATGAAATGGCTAACCAATGAGTCAGGTGTGATATCTGTAGGTACTGAGATGAGGTCAAGTGAGCGAATAATCTTTTCGTGATGTTCCTTTGAAGTACACATGAGATCCCAGATGGTAATCTCGGCCTTGGTTCTTTTTAGTTGTTTCAGGAGAGGATTTTCAATGACTTCTGCGACGGTGGCGTGCCGTCCATTCTCAGGAGTTTTCCTAACCGGGATGTCGTCCATAGGAGGTGGGTGAATATCAGGTTGGTATATTCTTCCGGAACGGGTGAGGTTGTCGACCTCGGGCTCCTGAGGGGTGGTGTCAATGAGAGCATACCTGGGCCAAGTTTCAGGGAAGAGGTCCTGGCCCGACACTTGAGATAGGTAAATATCTTCAGCATCATCATTCCACACACCACACACTTCTCTCTCGATTCGATCCATAGGGACCACAGCGAGTGGTGCACCTTGAGGTGTAATATACATCGTGGGGTCGAAATTCTCTGGTTGGTCGAGAGAGATGTGACAAGAGCCGAGTGGGCTCTTGTTGTTGTTGGGTTTGCCAACGTTAGGGAGTGGTATCACTTCATCCTCTATCATGTCCTGGATCGTATGTTTTAGATTCCAGCAGTTTTCAGTGTCATGCCCATTTCCTTGATGGAATTTGCAGTAAGTACCTTCGACCCAATATTTGCTTTTGACAGGAGGGTCACGGGTGGGGCCTATAGGTCTCAACTTTCCTTGATTGGTTAGTCTTTCAAAGGCTTGTACCAAAGTCGACCCGAGTGGGGCAAACTTTCGGTCTCGGACCCATCTTCCAGAGCTTCTTCGGGCGGGAGTCTCTTCTACAGCATGGACTTCTTGGGCTTGGGATGTGTTACCCCGATTATAGGTGTTGTTTTTATATGTGGGTTTGCTTTGTATGGTTTTGGCGAGATCGTCCTCGATCTTTATTCCCACATCATAAACTCTTATGAAAGTGTCAAGTCCCAGGTACCTAAGGTGTTGTCTGTAAGCCGGGTCCAGGTTGTCAATGAATTTTTGGACCAATTCTGTTTCAGGAGGCCTATTGATTAGCTGGGCCGCCTGGTCCCTCCATCTAGCAAAGTAGGTTGTGAAACCCTCATTTTTCTTTTGGAAGAGAACATCCAGCTCGCGCATGGTGACTTGGAAATCCATGTTCGACGAGTATTGCTTGATGAAGACATTGACAAAGTCTTCCCAAGTGGGGAAGAGTTTAGGGTCCTGGTGATAGTACCATTTGAGCGGCACAGGTTCCAAGGACAAAGGAAAGGCAGGTAAGTACATGGACTTATCCACGCCTTTCAAGTTCATGGCATTCACAAAGCTCAGTAGATGTTCACGGGGGTTGTCCGTGGCCTTGAACTTTGGTAAGTCAGATGAACTGAACTTTTCTGGTAGTTTGCCAGGAAAAGGTTCAGGATCGAGGGAGAAGTATTTTCTCCCCATGGTTTGCTGTAGGACCATTTTTTCAATCCTCTTCTCGTTATCGAGGTCATTTTTGGCTTGCGCAGCCGCTAAAGCTTCATTTTCCATTTTCAATTGGCCCATAAGTTGGGTCATTTGGACCATCTGGTCTCGCAAATCTTCGATGGACATGTTTGAAGGTGTGAATCTAGGTTGGGGAAGCGGAGATCCTTGAAATGAGGGACGACGGACGGAGCTTGGAGTCACTAAACCTGATGTTGGTGATGTATCTTCGAGACGCACTAACCGTTGATTCCCTGATCGACACCAAGTGGCAGGACCAGTCCTAGGCATAAGATAAGCTAAAGTTTAGGTTCCCAAACTTTCAAGCATTACTTAGTCTAGACTTCGACTCTCTCTATTGGTTTTTCACTCTTTCTTTTGTCGGTACACTTTTTGGTTTTTTTTTTTATTTTGGTCATTCTTTGGATTTTCGAAACACTTGCCCGTGTGACATTCATAGTTATTAGCATGTTCGGTTTTGGTGCCGAGCATTGCCGTCGTGGGAGGCCTAACAACGACACAAAGAGTTATTAATTTTTTTTCACGAGTCGCTTTTGAAATCGGGTGCTTTTCTTACACCCTCGTAGCAATTCTTTTTATGAACATTTTTTGCGCTACGTATTTTCTTTTCGCGCGGGCACCGAGGCTGCTGCGCCTGACGAGAAGGCCAAGCAGCAACTTCAGCGCCCAGCGAGGGGCGTTGAAAATGCGTCCCTGGCTGGTTCTCGTTTTCTGTCTTCTGTTTATGCGACTTTGATTTGCGTGCTTGCCTAATAACGTCCTTTACGCGTAGCAGCGTTTGTGGGATTCGTTACAGGCCATCCCGAGCGTCGCTTATTTTTGTGGCGATCATTCGGGTTTGCGGAACACGTGTTTCGGTATAACTCTTTGGCAAATTAGTCTATGAATGTTTGGGCAATTTTTAAGGTCGTTGGTTTTCTAGGATAGTTTGTCACACACAATCACATATTTCGCTACACATAACTACATTACAAACATGGATTTGAAAATTAAGTATGTCACGTAGTTTATGATAGGCTTCTATGGGTACTTTATTTGCGCCTGGCTTGGTACCGCTTCTATCGTAGATCCAACACATGCCCCGGTCGAGGTAGTGTCTTCAATAGACGAATTTCGCCCAAGAGGTCAACCCGCAAGTGCAAGCCAAGGGGGCATGCAGGCGAGAGGGACCTAATGAGCGAGCGATTGGGTTCGGGATAGGTGTACTACCTATACAAGTACCGAGTGGGCAACATGGGCGGCGTATGCACCCCCCTATTGGCGGAAAAAGGTATCCTTAGTCCCGACTCCCGAGGGAGCCGAGATTCGTTATGCGGTTCTGCCCGTTCACATTAATATGCTGATTTTCAGGTCGTCCCAACTTGATGGGGAAATAAACGCGGGGTAGGATCGTTTCACCCTTCAGCTATTTTGATTACCTACAAGCGCGAGTATTTCCTTCACTATCCCCAGTGGAGTCGCCACTGTGAGGGGGTCGAAAAAGCACGAGGCTAATGCGTGACCTCGTCCCTCGTGGGTGTGACAATTCTTTTTATTCAATCAAGTGTAATTGGATTTCCTGTGAGTTTACACCCAATTGACTAGTAATATAGGAGTCGCCATTCAGTTTTTAACAACAATGAGAAAAACTGACAAAACCCGGTTATCGTGACATAAAGGGAGTGCAATTATGTTTGACCACGATGGCCGTAGGTTCCCTTGTGATCCCTGGTGTGGGGATCTCTCAACATACACCCGCAAGGTAGAGATTGAGGGTTCGGGGGACTGTAACTACCGAGAGGAGTACTTCGCTCGTCGATAACTCCAGAGGCAGGATATCCTTACTAGCTCAGCATAAATAATTGAAGGGACATGCGTTAACTATTAAACTAATCTGAGTTGATTTTAGCAATATGCAACATATAATACTAGATCGATCGTGATTATCTGATTTAAGTAATATTAAGGGACCTAGCATGATAATCCAATTTTCCCGAAAATATTATATTTGTTAGGCGTGATAGAACAATCAGATTTAGTTAGTTTAACAGTTCATAAAAAGGGCAAGGAAAGCAGTTAAATCATCGAAAAGGGACACATTATGACGCACCCTTGAGAGGTGCGTCACGGTTCTCAGAAAACTAACCACTTTGACTTTGCTGTTTCTCCTTTTTATTTAACGAATCTCAATTATGGGACAGGATACGTTCTGTTCGATTTATGGATCGATTGCGAAAGAACGCGTGAACGATTTCGCAGCGTGATGCTTAGGCTAAGGGTTGGAGTCAATACTCAGAATATAATTGTGTTGTGTGTGTGTTCTTTTCACGTCGAATTTGGGGCTGTATTTATAGGCAAGAGTTCGTGGAAAGATAGAATTGCAGAGTTCTAATCCACAAAGAATTAGGAAAAAATACGTACCCAGGTATTTTCAGCGCCCAGGCCTGGGCGCCGAAGATTTCGGTGCCCAGAGCCAGGTGATGAAAATAGGGTCTGGGCTGTTTTCTTAGCCAGATTCGGATTCCTGAAATCCGTAGAGTTTGAGACTTAATCGAGTCTTTTAGTGCGTATTAACCTTGCGACGGGATGCGTCTGGGCCCGTTACGAACTCTAGGTTCGTTAGGATTTTAATTAATACGTAACTCTTATTTCCGAATCATATTAGGAATAGGATTCTCGCTGTTTTCTATCTCATTTAGGATTTATGTCGGAGTGCAACACCTAATTTTGACAGGTTTCTATCTTTTATGACTTGCCACTTCTAGAAGCTACCTTTTACGGCAGTTACTATTTTTAGCAGGTTTCTATAAATAGCAGTTTCGGGTTAAATGAAAAGGGGAATTGAGACTCGTTTATTTTAAGGAGATGCGTTGTCAAGTGGAGATTTATGTTTTCATCATCGAACTTTTCCCTTTCGGGAATGGGGACAAAAGTAGGTGTCTACAGCCCCTTGATCGAAAGTTGTTTTGATTCTTGGTATTTGATGATGAGCAATGTAAATGTGTTACCCATGATTTGATATCCGATTGCTTTGATGCCTTAACATGAGTCAACTCTGACTAACTATTTGTGGACTTGGTGCTCAGCTAGTTGATTTGGTTAGGAATGTGTGATAGCTTCCTGGTGTGTCATTGATTTTGAGTATTGATTTGCAACTATTAGTAGTGTTTTATGACTCATATACATGCACATTGTGGAGGACGAAGGCATTTTTCTATTTAGGTAGCCTTCAGATGAAATTAGATACATTTGTTCCCTCCTTTTCTACCCATGTTGTTGCTTGTGCCCTTTATTCGGTGACTAGCCACATTACAAGCCCGCGAAAACCCCATTGGTTACTATTCCCAAGCCTAGCTTGGGGGAGCTAATAGTAGTGAGGTGAGGGAGTTGTAGTATTGTTGAAAAAGGAGTTCGTCTTATCATGTTTGTTGTTGAAAAATGAGTTGAAAATGAAAGAGATTAAAGAACAAAACAAATGTGAAGGTTTCTAAAAGAAAAGGAAAAAAAAAGAGATTGAAAAAGAAAAGAAAGAGAAATATCTATTACTCTTAGGAAAAGTTCAAAGCATTGTTTCAATCGAGTTTTGCAAATTCATATCCTTATAAGTGATTGGTAATAATTGTGAAAAAGGCAAGAAAGTATGGTGTTGGTTATTTGTTGTTTTGTCATGTGTTGAGTGGGAGAGTTATGGTCATTATATTGGTTGATCATGGTTGTATTTAGGATTTATTCTCCCCAAAGCCAAGGCTTTAAGCTCACATTTTTTCCAAATCTACCGCATTCTTACCTAAGCCTAACATTACAAGTTTTGAAGACCTTCCGACCTTTGTGCATAGAGTCGTACTTATGTGAAAATAGTTGTTTATGAATGCAAGTTATGACATGACACATTCCGAGTCGACTACTAGGTTGAGTGTATGTTTTTCTAGACATATGAGTGTTGTGAGTTTGGGAGGGCATTGTTCACTTATATGTTGGGAGGAGAGCGAACGGGTACATCTTTTATCTGCCACATAAATGAGTGACGAGTGTGTAAGCACTAGTCTTGAATTCCATTGTGCATTTTTGGTTCGCTTTGCGTGACGATTATTAGGGTGGATTAGCGGTAGGATTGATTTGATTGGTTGACATTGATGCATGCTTGTTGGATTTTACCTTGAATCGTATCCATTGTTTTAAGATGTGTTTGGGGTGAAGTTGATTTATGTATTCATCGATGATTTATTTTCTTAGGGACAAGCAAAGATCTAGCTTGGGGGAGTTTGATATGTTCATATTTTATAGTGTTTTTACCCTGTCCCTTAGTACTTTTTGATCTCAAATGAGCTCTTCGGAGCGATTTTTAGTACTAATGTGCTCCTTGTAGTGTGTTTGTAGTTTCAGGTTCATCATTGTAGGAATTAGCATATTTTTGTGCCTTTCTTACTAATTTGAATCAATACAAGAGATTATGTACTTTCTAGAGCACAAACATTGAGTTGGAAGAGTTTCCAAGCAAAGCGAATGATGGAAGAAGTAGAAAATCGACACTCGTCAACTATTTTGATCATAACTTAAGTTCTACAACTCCAAATGAAGTGATTCCAATTGGTTTGGATTCTAGAATTCAAGAGATTTCCAACGAGTGATCACTCGCCTAATTCCAATGTATAACGAAGGAGATATGGCGTTTTAAATATAGAGGATCGTGCAGTTTGTACGCGCGCCCGGCAGGCGAATGGCTGCCCGCCGGGCGAACGTCTGCCCGACGGGCGGGAGCTGCCCGACCGGGCGCGTGCCGATGATTTCCAGAATGTCTCCCTCCGCCCGGCGGGCAGACCTGCGCCCGACGGGCGGTTTTCGAGCTGGTCGCCCGACGGGCGGAAGGCTGCCCGACCGGCGGAAGGCTGCCCGACCGGCGGAAGGCTGCCCGACCGGGCGACGACAACCCAGGGCCCTTTTTCCGCGGTTTTCTTCCGGTTTTTCCTTATGTTTATGAGAAAACTATAAATACTAGGCTTAGTTATTTTAGTTGGACATCTAAATTCTTGTATTGAAAAGCCTTAAATTTATTTTCCTTAGTTGAATTCTCTCTAAATTTATGCAAACACTCAGTTTAACTATTCAAAAAAAATTCAAGCTTTCAATTTCCATTGTTCTTCAATTAGGTATTGTTTCTTATTTCAATTCTTTGTCTTTCTTTAATCATGTTTCTAATCATGTTAATTGCCTTGTTTATTGTTAATATGCTTGAGTAATTTATTTTCTAGGGTTTGGGGATCCATGAATAACATGATGCGATATTGAATAATTGTGATTGTTGGCATTGTAATTAATTCCTATTGATTGATTTATTTCACTATACAATTAGATTTGCGCAGGTTTAATTGTGATAGTTATGCAATATCAAGTTAAGATTCGAGAGATGCAATTTGATGTTTAGGCTTGTGTCAATAGGTGGAATTGGGATTAATACGTAGCGAGAGCCCGTTAATTCTAAGTCTATGATTAGTATCGATTCGAGAGAGCATGCTAGTCTAATTAATTACTTTGTTGATTATTTAATTCCTGAATTCTTAATTAATTAATTATCGTCGTAGTCTTAGTACACAAACCATCAACCAAACTCTTGTTCCCAATAGTCTAGATTAATTGATTAATAGTAGAAAGAACACTGTTTTTCTGTGGATTCGATCCTGACATCCCTTGCTACCTAGCTAGTGAACTTAGGTTTATTTTTAATAAATGTGATACAACTTTAGCCTGTCAACTAACCAGCAGCTCGCGTGCAGTAAGCAGCCATCCCGCAAGGACTCGGCGTGTGCGCGCATAGAGTGCGGGGATGCAGCGAGCAAAGCAGCAAGGCCCAAGCCCATAGCTGCGATGCTCGGCTGCTGTGTGGGCTTCGGCTGCTATGTGGCTTCGGTGAGTGTGGGCAAGTGTGGCCGATTAAGGCCTTGTGCCTTGGCCGGTTACACAATATAACCTAAGGGTTATATTCCACACTCCAACTAATTTTTTCCTACCCTAACCTAATTCTGAAATTACGTACGTTCAGTTTTTGCCTCCGCTCTAAACGGTTATTCCCAAATAGCAAAACACTCTTGAGCTTTGTCTAAGCTACGAATCTCAAAATGGATCTGAACATGTCGGTGAACCAAATAGAGGAACGACGATTGGAGTTCTTTGGTCGTGTTCGTGAATCATAAACTCAGGAAAACACGCTTCGAATGTAAGTGTGCTTAATCTGTGCTTTATACATGTTTCCTGGCTTTGGGGATTATTCCGCACATGTTATATGTATTTAACTGTATTCTCCAAACAGTGGTATCATGAGCCTTATGTATTATAGTACTTTTTAGCATGAATTATATGTTTTTGTATGCTGTCGAATTTTTTCGGATATTTTTATTGAATTTACGAAATATTTGGATTATTGGATGAATCGCGTAATAAGTTTCGAAATTTCGATTTTTCTGACCCTAATCTGATTGAAAACAATTTTCTAAGATCAACTCATGGGAACAGAATTGCAAAAAAAAAAGGCCTCAAAATATGAGGTTTTTGGCGTTTTTGTTAATTAACGAATTAAAATTAATAAATTCGGAAAGTATTTCAATTAATTGGCCGACCTAAACTACTCGGAATTGATTGTAATTTTTCCCTACTGTTCTTGGGTATATTTTAAAATTATGTTAAAATTTTCGGCCATTAATTTTAAGTATAAACCCTAATTTCACTTTCCCCAAATTTGTAATGTTTAGATTGCAAATTTATTTTTAAAATAATTTAGATCTGGAAATTTGGTTAATTGGGAGAGGGAATATAATTTCATATAAAGTGGCACTTTTTTTAAAAAATTATTGAATTAAAATTTTTCTCAGATTCGTTAATTTTAATCGTCACTTAAACCAAATTGGTAAAAATCTGAATTTTGAATGTTTAGAACAATTTAAAATTTTTGATTCGATTATCAAAATGTTCAATTTTTTTTTTCCATTGTTCGTTCGTTAAATTTGAATATTGTTAGCCTAGATTTAATAAATTTTGCAAATTGGATTGTTGTAAAAATTATTTAAATCGTCAACTTGTTATTTTTCGAAAATAAAAACGATTAATTTTGTTAATTTTATGAAAAATAACTAATGCAAATATGGTTTCGTGAAATTGATTTTTTTAATTAGTAGGTTCGTATGGCACGAACCAAAGGCACGAGACAAGGGGTGTGCGGTGCGTGTGCCTTGGCGTAGCCCATGCGTGCTGCCACCCCGCAACACAGGCGCAGCGACGCGGGCAGCTAGAGAGCCAGCTGGCGTGCCAGCGCGAGCTGGCTGAAGGAGCGAGCAAGGCAGGCGCTGCCTTGGCTTACGAGCTACGGGCAAGCAAGGGGCATTGCTGCCTTGCCTTGCACAGCACAAGCACAAGCACAATACGAGCACAGTGAGCATCGATGGCTGCGAGGGAGAGCGATAGGGCTTGCGAGGCAGGGGAGATAGGCCTCGAGGCCTTGTAAGGCCACATCGTACTTGGCAGTGCTGGGCTGAGCGCAAGCCTAGCCCGTATTGCACAAAATTTTGCGGTTTTGTTCGTTTGGGCTTTAAAAATTAATATTTGCATTAAAATGGCTAACGGGGATAATTAATTAATTATTTTATTTAACTTGGGCCAAGCCGTGAGTTTAATTAAATATTTAATATTAAATTATCCGAAATAAAATATTGGTTTGAGTGGGAGCCGCTTAATGAAATAAAAATAATTTTTTAAATTATTTTCGTAGGGCACTTAATTTTAATTAAATTAAATTTTGATTAGAATAAATTCTAAGGATTAATAATTTGAAATTGATTAATCTTTTAGGACGCCTTTATGTGAACGTGATTTTTAAATAAATCACGTAAATACTTGCATAATTTAATTGGGCCATTCGTTTAAGACAGGAATTGATGAATGCATAGAAGTTATATTTTATGTAATGCAGGTACTCAAAGTGACTAGTATGGCCAATCTAGGATAGTTAAATACGGTCTGCGAACAGTTTTATCTTTGAATGTAAAGTTTTAAATATGGTCTGCGCACCATTGAAATTTTGATGTAATTTTTAATTATTTCAAGTACTTCAAGTTTAGAACTTTAAGTTAGCATTGAATGAAGTTCAAGACGATGCCAAGCTAACGAGGTGGTGAAGAAGATTGGATGCTTCAAGACAAAAGTTTTGGGCCATACTAGTTCACTAAGTTTATTTATGCACTATATATTGTGAATGAATGAATATATTATGCATGAATGTTGTTTCTATGCTTGATTAAATTTAGTCACTAAATAATCGAACCAACATAGAAACAACTAGGTCCAAAGTAATATTGAGTTAATAATTGCCTTCCAAATCAAGCACTTACAAAAATCTAAGGATCTAACGTAGTAAGTTTCCGCCTAAGCGAGGTGCTATTTTAGTTGACTTAGATGGTAAGGTATCCCAAATGAACACGTTGATTGTGGTTTTAACTTAAACAACAATGGCATATGTTGTGGCAATGGAATAAATTATGGTATTAATTTATTAACCAAGAGTAATTGGAGATTACTAGCAATAGGTTTTGCTTACCTAGAATCTTAAAAGACTTAAGACATGCCAAAGCTGCTTAAGAATTTAGGACTTTTAGGGTCTTGGAATCGTTTCATTCATTTTTTGGACAATGTTTTGCTTTTACATGAATGAAATGTTTAATAGCTTTAATGATTGTATGTTAGCATTTATTTCAAAGTTATTAAGGTTATGAATGGTTATTTATTGCAAATTATTTTCAAATGTAGTAATCAAATGGCCGCAATCAAAACAACAATCAAATCATCGGAAATTCTGGATGTCGAGTTAAACTTGACTAACTTTCTTGAATGGGAAAGGAAACTTATCGAAGTTTTAAATGTTAACGACATGCGTTATGTCACCGAACAACCTTTTCCTAGCTATTATGTGCGGGGTATGACTCTAGATAGGTACAGAAATTGGGCACTTCACAAGTACCTTGTCTTGGAGTTTATCCTAAAGTCTATCCCAAAAATTGGAGAGGGAGGTACATTACCTTTGAGCCTCATGCTCTCCTAAGTCAACTAAGGGATAGATGTCGTGTGAGGTATCAACCCAAGGGCCAAACTGGTGGCAACGGGGTTGATGAATTGGCTAATTCAATGAGGAATCTCAAAACTCATTACCCCACACAAGTCGTGTCTAGAAAACGAGCTTCTAGAGGCACAAAAGCGCATTTACTCAACTAAAATGGACAGAAACACACCAATTCAGTCTCATGTGAATATCATGACTGGATTATTCTTCACACATGAGAGACTTGGTGGTTCTATCAGAGAGCCAATAGCTGTTGCAATTGTGCTAAATTCTCTTCATAGGGATTATGAGGGGTTTAAGATGCACTATCTCTTTAACCAGAAAGAGAACACATTCAGTGAACTTGTGGTATTGCTCGAGAAATTCGAGAGAATCCTTAAGTTAAAGCAAGACCCTTTGAATGTGAAGTGCATTAAATTCAAGAAAGTATGCAAAGGGAAGAAAAGCAAGGCTGCATCTTCATCCACTCCCGGAGGGCAAATGGCGCCTTCCAAGAGCAAGATGAGGAAAAATATTTCTCCTTCAACATCGCAATGCTTTTATTGTACTGAAATTGGTCATTATAAACGAGATTTCCCTAAACTAAAGGAAGAAAAAAAGGACGGAAACGTCACTTCTCCTTCAGGTATGTATGTTATACATTGTAATCTTGCTAATTCTACTTCTTCGGTATTAGATACTGGTTGTGGCTCACACTTATGTTCCAATTCGCAGGGACTAAGGAGAAGTAGAAAGCTTGATAAAGGCGAGATGGATCTACGCGTGGGAAATGGAGCAAGGATTGCTGCAGTAGCCGTAGGATCTTATTTTATTTCTTTTTCTAGTGGTTTTGTTTTGGAACTAGAAAACTGTTACTATGTTCCTTGTATCACCAGAAACATCATTTCCGTTTCAAGTTTAGATTCTAAAGGTTTTAATTTTCAATTTATAGACAATAGTTGTTCTTTTTCTTTGAATGGAATGTTTTATGGTTAAGCACAACAAGAACATGGTCTATATGTGCTAGATACGAGCAAACACATTTATAACATAAATACCAAAAAGGCTAAAGCTGGTGATTCCGATCTCACTTATCTATGGCATTGTCGATTAAGCCATATAAACACAAAACTCATGGAAAGACTTCAAAGGAAGGGCATTCCAGAATCATTCGACATAGAGAAGATTCATCAATGCGAATCTTGTTTACTTGGCAAAATGACAAAGCGACCTTTCTCAAAGGTGGGAGAAAGAGCAAGTGAACTACTAGGGCTAATACATACGGACGTATGTGGGCCTATAATTATGAAAGCTAGAGGTGATTTCAGCTATTTCATAACGTTGACAGACGATTTTAGTAGATATGGCTATATTTACTTAATGAAACACAAGTCTGAGTCGTTTGAGAAATTCCGAGAATTTCAAAATGAAGTAGAAAATCAACATGGCAAGAAAATCAAAGATCTAAGATCAGATCGAGGAGGTGAATATCCTAGCCACGAGTTTGATGACCATCTAAAAGAATGTGGTATTCTTTTTGAAATGACTGATCCGGGGACACCTCAATGGAATGGAGTGTCGGAAAGGAGAAACAGGACCTTACTCGATATGGTCAGGTCAATGATGGGTCAAGCCGAACTTCCTTTACAATTTTGGGGACATGCGTTGCAAACAACAATACTCACACTGAATTGTGCTCCGTCAAAAGCTGTTGAAAAGACTCCATACGAATTATGGACTGGGAAAATTCCAAAGTTGTCTTTTCTAAAGATTTGGGGTTGCGAAGCATATGTCATGCGATTAATTTCGGACAAGCTCGAACCAAAATCTGACAAATGTTTCTTCGTTGGGTATCCAAAAGAAACAAAGGGGTGATACTTCTACGACAAGTCAGAGAACAAAGTATTCGTTGCTCGTGACTGTGTCTTTTTGGAAATAAATCATATTACCAAATTGACAAGTGGGAGAATAATAGACCTCGAAGAGATTCGAGACGAACAACGAACCAAGAACTCTTTAGAAGCAGTTCAAGGTGAAGAACCTCCAAGGCCTTTAAAAGAGCCAGTGGGAGTAGTTCCTCAAGACGTTGTTGCCCCTCGTAGGTCTCATAGAACTAAGGTTTAGCCGGACAGATGGACATGCGTCCTCTTTACTGAAAACTTAGATGTTCTCATATTAGATAGTGATGAACCTATGACTTACAAGCAAGCTATGACGAGCCAAAGCTCCACTAAATGGCCATGAAATCCGAGATAGACTCCATGTCTGAAAATCAAGTCTGGGATTTGGTACATTTGCCGGATGGGTTTACACCTATCGGATGCAAATGGATCTTAAAATTGAAGAAATACAAAGATGGAATTGTATACATATGTGTGCAATGCTAGATTGGTAGCAAAAGGTTACGGGCAAGTTCACGGCATTGACTAAGATGAAAACTTTTCTGCAGTCGTTATGCTTAAGTCTATTCGGATAATCCTTGCGATTGCCGCGTTTCATGACTATGAAATTTGGCAAATGGATGTCAAAACTGCCTTCTTGAATGGTGTTCTTGAAGAGACTGTGTTTATGACACAGCTGGAGGGTTTCATCAATCAAAAGAACCAAGAAAAGGTATGCAAGCTTAAGAAATCCATTTATGGATTAAAGTAGGCATCAAGGAGCTGGAATAAACGATTTGATGAAGCAATCAAAAATTTTGGCTTCATCAAGAATCAGGACGAATCTTGTGTAGACAAGAAGGTTAGTGGGAGTAAAATTGCATTCCTAGTCTTGTATGTAGATGACATAGTACTTATTGGAAACGACATTCCTATTTGGAGTCTATAAAGACTTAGCTTGGAAGTGTTTATCAATGAAGGACTTAGGAGAGGCACGGTACATATTGGGCATCAAGATCTATAGAAATAGATTTAAGAGGATGATTGGACTGAGCCAGAGCACTTACATTGACAAAGTGCTAGCTAGGTTCAATATTATTGAAGCCAAGAGAGGCCATCTACCCATGACATATGACACATATCTAAGCTAGACTCGATGCCCCTAGACATCTGATGAGCATAGAAAGATGAGTGGAATTCCATACGCTTCGGCTATTAGATCCATCATGTATGCTATCATTTGTACAAGGCCGGATGTTTCGTTCGCACTCAGTGCAACGAGCAAGTACCAGTCAAAACCAGGTGAGGCACATTGGAATGCTGCCAAGAATATCCTAAAGTACCTGAAAAAAACTAAGGATCAGTTTCTGAACTATGGTGGTACAGATGAGTTGATTGTTAAAGGCTATACGGATGGAAGCTTTCAAACCGACAGAGATGATTTCAGATCACAGTCTGGTTTTGTGTTCTGCCTCAATGGCGGAGCAGTAAGCTGGAAAAGTGCTAAGCAAAGCACTATTGCGGATTCTACAACTGAAGCCGAGTACATTGCTGAAGGAAATAATGCCCTTGGTCCAAGTATGCATATAATATTAAGTCTAATAAATGAGGTTCAGTATTAATTAAACAGTTAATAATTCAGTGAGATCAAGTGAGCTGAATGCCTAGCTAGAGGCCGCTTCAGTTCAAGTGGAATTAATTATATTAATCCACAGCTTACTCTTGACTGAACCCGTAGGGTCACACAAATAGTACGTAAACGGATCAAGTATTTAATGGCATTAAATACTCCATCTATGGATATTCGGAATCGACGGATCTTGGTTCCAGTGGGAGCTGAGTTCGTCAAAGGCAAGAAATGAATACTCCGGAAACGATGATACTGCCGGAAACGGAAATATGGATCGTATCGGAAATATAAATATTATCCAAGTCGTAGATGTTGCCGGAAACGGAAACATGGTACGTATCGGAAAATATTATCGGAAATGGAAATATTGCCGGCATCGGAAATATTGCCGGAAACGGAAATATTATCAGAATCGGAAATATTATCGGAATCGGAAAATAATTCCGGAAACGGAAATATTAAATATTTGTTCGAAACGGAAATTAATTCCGGAATCAAAAATATTAAATATTGTTCGTGTCGGAAATAAATTCTGGAATCGGGAATTTAATCGGAAGCGTATCGTACGAATTAGCATCGGACGAGGCCTGCCAGACGAAGGCCCAGCAAGCCAGCGCGCCACACGAACAGCCAAGGCCACGCCAGGCCCAGCGCAAGGCCAGGCCCAGCAGGCCGTGGCAGCGCGCGCAGCTGCTGCTCGCGTGGGCTTGTAGCTCGCGTGGGCCGAGCGGCCGTGTGGGCTGTGAGCGGGCATGGCCTGCACGCTTGCGGGTCATGCTCGTGTACAGTTTGTGTTCACATACGAAACCTAAAGGGTATAGGATTTGTTTAATGATTAAATTCCTAATCCTAAAAGATAAATTAATTAAATAAGAGTTCTACTAGGATTCTAATTTAATTAATTCGTATCCTAGTAGGATTCAATTACTTATTCCATGGCCTATAAATATAAGTTAAGGGCTCATAATTTAGAGAGACAATTCAAGTATTCAAAGTGATTTTTGAGAGCAAAAATTCAGTCACATCATTGCCTAAAATAGCCAAAATTCTAAGTACCTTAAGGGAGATTCTAGTTGGTCAAGCTTAAGGTGGATCCGGACATGCTGGGGACTATCTAAGGAGGGACGACACTTGGAGTCCTAAAGACTTGTTCTTGTTCGGTTCGGGCGCAGCTAGGGAGGGCACGCTACAAAGTGTATGCATCTGAATTATGCTAAATGATTATGTGTAAATAATATGTTTCTTGGGTTTATAGTTTTTTCGCATGATTTATGTTTATTCATATGTATCATAACCTAACAATTGCTGCCTCAGAAGCAGCAATGGAAGCTGTTTGGATTCGGAAGTTCATCGAAGAACTTGGGGTTGTCCCCTTCATTAAAGGACCAATGGCTTTGTATTGCGACAATAGCGGAGCCATTGCCCAGGCAAAGAAGCCTAGGAGCCACCAGAAGTCCAAGCACGTACTGCGGCGATTTCACATACTTTGAGAAATCGTTGAAAGGAAAGAAATCGAGATTTGCATGGTTGGTGTAGACACCTAATTTGTGTCTTCCCTTTGGGATGATGACGATACCATTATTCTTATTAGGTGATTGGAATAACTCCAGGCGGAAATCCCAATTGCTAAGAATGCTTCCAAAATTCAAGATCGAAAATCCAACCCCTGAGACCGTTCCCCTTTCGGTCCTCGGTACAAAATACAACTTTCCAAATCCAATTTCAAAATACAAGTACAAACTCATCTAGTAGACCATCCCATTGGTTTTACTAGGCCTTTTCCACTCAAAATCATATAAGGCAAGTCAAATTCGGGCGCCGACCCACAAAACCGAGCATGCCGGGCCACGTCCCGTAAAACCGGAATTCAAAAACCCGAGAAAGGCTTGTTTTTAGACGCTAAACGATGCCTTAACCTCCAAGCAAATACAAAACGCCAAACCTAGTACTATTCGTACAACAGGTACAACACTACAAGACGAAACAAGGATGATTCCCCGTCCTTGCTTTGGCGGCATTCAAGCCACGTCACCAGCGCCCTGCGCTGACTTGTGCTGGTGCCTTGCTCCCATTCCATCTATAAATACCCCTCATTTTTAGCATAATGAGGAGGGAGAACAACAATACAACGTCGTAATTTCGACATTACGCGTCAAAATACAACTCAAAAACTCCTCAAAAACACATAGAAAATTCCTAAATTCAAAAAAAGCAATTGGGAGCTCTTGGCTAACCCTAACTAGGTAAATCCGAATCCCATTTTAATCAACTATGTTGCTTTGATTTCTAAATGATTAGCAAGTTGGTGTTTTTAATCACTAAAAAACACCACATGCAACAATCATACATGTTTTCTAAAAATACAAACTTTTTCAAAATACAAAATACAAGTTTTCAATTTTCAAGATCCTACCATGTTTAGGGTTATTCATAGTTATTTCCCTAAACAAGGATCATTTCAAGTTCAAATTTCAATTATTTCAAGTTCAAAACTTCAATATTCAAGCTTTCAAGTTCAAGTTTAACATGCAAAATCAAGGATATTTGGGTTGAGCAACCTCTCCCAAGTTGAGATTTTTGGCTTTGAATTCGTGTCGGGCGCACTTATTTTTAAGGAGCCGCTAGGCGTTCGAATCTCATGTGCCCAAGTACAAATTTAAATTATGCACCTTTCAATATTGCAATTTCAATATCGCATCTTTCAATACCGCAATTTCAATATCGCACTTTCAATACCGCAATTTCAATATCGCAATTTCAATACCGCAATTTCAATACCGCAATTTCAATACCGCAATTTCAATTCCACACATTCAATTCCGCATCTTTACTTTCCTAGTCCATTTCTAGGCAATGTGGACCTACTCCCTAGTCCTTTTCTAGGGGGTCTTGTATTTACTAATTCCGCACTATATTTAGTATTGTGATGTTGCTTTATTTGCTTTATTGCTTTCATCACCAACATGCTAAATACAACAAAATACAAAGGTTACATCACGCTTAACAAAGATATTTTTGGACAAACCGGCCTTAGGTTCCTTAAATCAATCTTTAAAGCAAAGTGGCCACCATACAATTAGAGATTCAATTTGCTCTAAATTCAAACCCACATAGTCTAATCTACGGTATATTTTCGAAAAAATGTTGCGCCAACGTACTTAAATATTTCTAAAGCTCGCCGAATAAGCATTTTTGTTCCCGTGCCCGGATCTCACCCATCCGTTTCAAGGATTCAAGGCCTTATCCAAAATAGAGTCACTTGCGGTCTTTCCAAACAAGACTTTAAACAATGTTTGGTGGCGACTCCTTCGAGGTAAAAAAATTCTACGGTTTTCTAAAGAACCGCCCCTCTTGTAGAGCAGGAAACAAGTTTTGACAAAAAAAAAAAACCCCTACAGTTGGAACTGACTACAACGTCGTGGATCCATTGACTAAACTGTTGCCACAGGTGAAGCACAACGCACATGTAGCAACCATGGGAATCAAGCATATTGGAGAATGGCTTTGATTTTCTAAGTTTTGTTTTAGAACATCAATTAGATCTGTGTTTAAAACAATTGGTTTAACCATTTCATATTTATGATATTTTATTTCATATTCATTTAATTTTGTTTTCTATTAAATGAAAAGTCCATGTGATTCAAAGGATTCAAATGGGATGTCAAGATGGATTCTTCGACAAAGAAACACCCATAAGTGAACTTGAATATTGAAGTCACAAAGGATCCCTAATCCAGGTCATTGAAAGGTGGACAACCAATGACTAATGAAGATTATATTGCGAGTAGATTTGTACGTAGTTCGGTTTCTTGAACTAGATTGACTGGATGTCATAATCTTTTGCATAGATACTTATTGGATCTTGTATCGTATTGACCATGAGAACACTTTAAGAGATTAAATTCATGTCATAAGCATTTCTCATTAATGGTTATTAGAACCATTCCTCGGAACATGAGTAATTATGATTGCTCGTTTGAGAATTAGTTCGCTCTAATGCTCGCAAAACGTCGCACCGTAAAAGGAGGCTATAAAAGCAGTTATTGGGCGTACTATGAATCAAAGTGAGTATTCATAGATTGCAAGAACGAATTGTCCTCCTATCTTTGATAGGATATGGTGTTGTTGTGTAACAAGGCCTCTCGGAGAGTTAGATACTGTGAAAATGCATGGCCGTGCTCAGAATGGTTAAGGATTAACCTTCTGTAAAAGTTTAACAGTTGAACTCAGTAATCTGAGAAACACTTCTGGACCTAATAAGGATGGCTTGGATCTTACCTTATGTTCAGCAAGTAACACTAAGCGTCAAAGGAATGTGAATGCACACTTGTCTGAATGACAAGTGGGAGACTGAAGGAAATGCGTCCTTCACCCAAGGTGCATTAAGTCTAATACCAAGGTTCAGATTAATTACGAACAATTAATTCAGTGAGATCAAGTGATCGGAACAGGTAGCTGGAGCAATGCTTCCGGTCAGTGAGTTCTAATCTATTTTAGGCTCACAACTTACTCTTGACTAGACCTATAAGGTCACACCAATGACATGTAATATATAACCGGATTAAACGAATTGGAAATTCATTTAATAGCTTTTCGGGAATTAGTTCCGAAAAACATAATATACGATATAACCTTAGATAGGAATCGTATATCGTATCGCGAATATTCGTAAGCTAGGCGAAACAAATAATCGTATCGTACGACGACGATTCGTCAAATACGATACAATAAATAATAGCCGTAAGGCGTTGGTCGCGAATACGAGCCGCAACGAAGCTACCAGCCCGTCGAGCCAAGAGCGCATGCGCGCAAGGCCCAACGAGCCAGCATCTCGCGTGCAGCTAGCATCCAGCCCGCAAGGACTCGGCGTGTGTGCGCATAGAGTGCAGAGATGCCGCGAGCAAAGCAGCAAGGCCAAAGCCCACGGCTGCGATGCTCGGCTGCTGTGTGGTCTTCGGCTGTTATGTGGCTTCGGTGAGTGTGGGCAAGTGTGGCCGGTTAAGGCCTTGTGCCTTGGCCGGTTACACAATATAACCTAAAGGTTATATTCCACACTCCAACTAAGTTTTTCCAACCCTAACCTAATTCTGAAATTATGTACGTTCAGTTTTTGCCTCCGCTCTAAACTGTTCTTCCCAAAAAGCAAAACACTCTTGAGCATTGTCTAAGCTACAAATCTCAAGACGGATCTGAACGTGTATGTAGAAACCTAATTTGTGTCTCCCCTTTGGGATGATGACGATACCATTATCCTTGTTAGGCGATTGGATTAACTCCAGGCGAAAATCCCAATTGCTAAGAACACCTCCAAAATCCAAGGTCCAAAATCCAATCCCCGAGACCGTTCCCCTCCCGGAACTCGGTACAAAATACAATTTCCAAAATCCAATTTAAAAATCAAAGTTCAATCTCAATTAGTGGACAATCCCATTGGTCTTACTAGGCCTTTTCCAATCAAAATCATATAAGGCAAGTCAAATTCGGGCGCCGACCCACAAAACCGAGCATGCCGGGCCCCGTCCCGTAAAACCGAAATTCAAAAACCCGAGAAAGGCTTGTTTTTAGACGCAAATTCAAGTCATAACCTCCAAGCAAACACTACACGCCAAACATCGTACTATTCGTACGAAGGTACACCCATACAAGAGAAATCAAGGACGGCATATTTCCGTCCTTTTTGGCGGCATTCAGGCCACGTCAGCAGCGCACAGCGCTGGCCTGGCGCCAGGCGCTGGCGTGTGATGGCGTTTTGCACCATTCCCTCCTATAAATACCCCTCATTTCCATCGAAAAAAGGGAGAGCACAACATATACAACGTCGTAATTTCGACATTACTCCTCACAATACAAACTCAAAAACCCCTCAAAAACACATACAAAATTCCTAAATTCAAAAGCAATTGGGAGCTCGTGCCTAAGCCTAACTAGGTAAATCCGAATCCCATTTCAATCAATCATGCTATTTTGATTTCCAATGATTAGCAAGTTGGTGTTTTCTGCCATAAAAAACACCACTTGCAACAATCATACATGCTTTTTTCAAAAAATACAAACTTTTTCAAAATACAAAATACAAACTTTCAAGATTCAAGGATGTTCAAAGTTGCTTACATTCATCTCTTTGAACTAGAATCACCTTCAAGTGTGGAGTAATAAAAGATGACACCTTTTTAGCATTTAAAGGTTTAGTCTTTTGAGATTCAAGACTCCATTTTTCAATATACAAGTTCAAGATCCCACCATGTTTAGGGTTGTTCATAACTACCTCTCTAAACTAGGATCATTTCAAGTCCAAATTTCAATCATTTTAAGTTCAAACCTTTCAATATTCAAGTTTTCAATTTCAATTTCAATATGCAAAATCTAGGACATTTGGGTTGAGCAACATCTCCCAAGTTGAGATTTTTGGCTTTGAATTCGTGTCGAGCGTACTTATTTTTAAGGAGCCGCTTGGCGTTCGAATCTCATGTGCCCAAGCACAAATTTCAATTATGCACCTTTCAATATCGCACCTTTCAATATCGCACTTTCAATATCGCACTTTCAATATCGCACTTTCAATACCGCAATTTCAATACCGCAATTTCAATTTCGCAATTTCAATTCCGCACCTTTACTTGCCTAGTCCATTTCTAGGCAATGTGGACCAACTCCCTAGTCCTTTTCTAGGGGGTCTTGTATTTACTAATTTCGCACTTTATTTAGTATTGGGATGTTGCTTTATGTGCTTTATCGCTTTCATCACCAACATGCTAAATACAACAAAATACAAAGGTTACATCACGCTTAACGAAGATATTTTTGGACAAACCAGGCTTAGGTTCCATAAATCAATCTTTAAAGCAAAGTGACCACCGTACAATTAGAAATTCTATTTTGCTCTAAATTTCAAACCCACATAGTCTAATCTTAGGGTTTATTTTCGAAATAATGTTGTGCCAACGTACTTGAATATTTCTAAAGCTCGCCGAATAAGAATTTTCGTTCCCGAGCCCGGATCTCACCCATCCGTTTCAAGGATCCAAGGCCTTATCCAAAAATAGAGTCATTTTGCGGTCTTCCCAAACGGGACCTAAAGTAAAGTTTGGTGGCGACTCCTTCGAGGTGCAAAAAACAATTCAACGGTTCTCTAAACGAACCGCCGCGTGCCAACCCCCCTTGTAGGGAACGGGAATATATACACTACAAAAAACCCCCCTACAATTCTGGCGACTCCACTGGGGAATCTTTTCTAATTTCAATTTCGAAAATGAGAGCAGATTTTGAGCAACCAGCCACTGATCTGCCGAAGTACTGGATGCCAGCATTGGCGCCAGGCGCAGCCCCTGCGCCCAACGCCACTGCCTGCATCCAGGACAGTAGCTCACAGTGGCTTGTCGCCCACTTTTGCTCAACTTTTCGTGTTGGGAGTTAGTCTGTTTTTGCATCTGGAAGGACGCTCCCAAACCTCGTGAACGAGTGCCGAAAAATGGGCTCTACAAATACAAATTCAAGTACGATTTCAATTTCAATTTTCTAGGCATTTCATGCATTTTTCGAAAACCATATTGTGCAAAATGAATTTCTACCTTTGCCCAAACGGATGTGTTCTACATTCGGGCTAGCCCCGGGGGCAACGAAATGGTGACTCTCCATACGGTTCCCGACCAAAGTGTGTGACCATTTCCGCGCCTACCGAAACTTGGCATTTTCTTGACATTCCCGATATCAAGTATGGAGGCCGTCTGCCGACACACACTTCCCTTAGGCGGATGTGAAAGCTTGTCGCCGGATCCGTCTCTTAGCCAAGTACCTTTTTGACACCCAAAGCCTACCACTTGCATCATACAAAAACTTAGACCGACCTTAGGTTGAGAACTTTGCATGTCGCATTCATATTCATGATTAGTGTGACAACGTGCTACTTGTGCATTGTGTGGGCGTCTTTGCACGCGTGAATGGCTAACCTCGAGTTCTAGCTTGCCAAAACCAATTAGCCTCCAACTAGGAAACCAAACCCCTAGGAGCATCATTCAACCTCATGCATCTAAATCGCCGATTTTTAGGGTCTTTAGGAGTGCCACTCAGTTTGATTCAAAACCCTCAAACACGCCTCACGCACAAATCAATCCAACGGCGTCATAATGCCGGATTTTCAAGTCCAAATTCCAAGATACAAGTTCAAAATCAATCCAACGGCGTCATAATGCCGGATTTTCAATTCCAAATTCCAAGCTACAAATTCAAAATCAATCCAACGGCGTCATAATGCCGGATTTCCAAGTCCAAATCCCAAGCTACAAATTCAAAATCAATCCAACGGCGTCATAATGCCGGATTTTCAAGTCCAAATTCCAAGCTACAAGTTCAAAATCAATCCAACGGCGTCATAATGCCGGATTTTCAAGTCCAAATTCCAAGCTACAAATTCAAAACCAACCCAACGGCGTCATAATGCCGGATTTTCCATTTCGAATTCCAAATTTCAAGCCACAAATTCAATCCAACGGCGTCATAATGCCGGATTTTCCATTTCGAATACCAAATTTCAAGTTCAAAATTCAACTTAACGGCGTCATAATGCCGGGTCTTCAATTCCAAATTTCAAGCTTCCCATTCAAAACCCAATTTCCTAGTCCAAAACCTCAATTGTCAAGTCCAAATCCAACGGCGTCATAATGCCGGATTTTCTAGTTCAAGTTTCGAGTTTTAAAGTTTCAATTCAAAACCCAAATCCAACGCCTTCATAATGCCGGATTCTCTAGCCAAATTTCTAGATCAAATCCAACGGCGTCATGCCGGATTCCCTATCTCAAACGTTCAAGTCTTCAAACCTCAAACTCAAGTTGCTAACTCCAATCTCAAAACCTCAAGTTCAAATATCCAAACTCATTGCCGGCACAATGCCGAATTTTCAACTCAAACCTCAAGTTCTATGTTCAACCTTTCGAACCTCAAAATTCCAAGTCCACGGCGGCATAATGCCGGAATTTCAAGTTCCCAAATTCAATGTTTCAAATCCAACGGCGACACAATGTCGGATTTTCCAAACTCAAAGACTCATATTCTATATACGAAAGTGCATCTCCTCCCATTTCAAAATTCAAACTTCAAGTCAAATTCAAACTTCAAGCTCATCTTCAAGTTAAAAAAAATCCTCGCATTCCCAATACAAAAGTCAAAATACTTCCAACGGGTTGATAATCCCCAGAAATAATACAAGTTCAATTGTTCAATCGGGTTGAAAATCCCTTGAAATAATACAAGTCCAATTGTTCAATCGGGTTGAAAATCCCCAGAAATAATACAAGTCCAATTGTTCAATCGGGTTGAAAATCCCCAGAAATAATGCAAGTTCAAGATTCCATCTACGGGTTGAAAATCCCCTGAAATAATACAAATTCCAATGGGTTGAAATTCCCTTCAAATACTCCAATTCCAATGGGTTGAAACTCCCCTAAAATATTGACGGGTTGAAATTCCCTTTAAATAATACAAAATCAATCCCTTTAAATCGCGTTGAAATTCCCTTCAAATATTCCAAGTCCAATGGGTTGAAACTCCCCTAAAATATTGACGGGTTGAAATTCCCTTTTAAATAATACAAAACCAGTTATCTTTCAAGCGGGTTGAAATTCCCTTCAAATATTCCTAGTCCAATGGGTCGAAATTCCCTTGAAAATTCAATTTCCTAGTACAAGTCCAATTTCCAAATCCTAGAGAGGGTTGAAATCCCCTTCAAATAAGTCCAATTTCCAATAGGTCGAAATATTCCTTTTCGATTTCCTAAATTCTAGTACAAAGAGTCAACTTTCACAAAAGAATGAAGGCTCCTCTCAAACATTTCCAACGGGTTGCAAATCCCGAATACAAGTACAAAATCCAAAATCCCGAATCTTTGGAGTGGCACTTATAGTCAAGTCTAGGTCTCATTCATTGCATGCATATCTAATCATGTGTCGGGAAGTTCAAGTTCTAAAGTTCAAAATCATGTCCAAACTAGGTGCTCAGATTCCTCTTCTCAAGATCCTACTCAAGATGACCTCACTAGCAGCAGCTGTAGCTGAGCTCTATGAACGTGTTGAGGAAGCTGAGGCTCGCATAAGGGCTCTCGAAGACAATCAAGAAACTCTTTTCCATGATATGGGCCCATTCGAGGTAGAGGAAATATTTCATAATCAAGGGTCTGTACCACACTTTGTGCAGCCAAGTGAAAACTCGGAATCTGGGTTACCTCAAGGAGACATTTGCGGGATTTTGGCCAACGATGATGAAGACACATATCAGGACCCTCCTGTTGAAAATATCTCTGACGATGAATGCCGAGAAATTGTAAGCGCCGACTGGTATTTGGACCCTAAGGCAGAAAACAATGTTCAAGTCATGACTAGGTCTGGTCGAATTCAAGAGCCAGCCAACAGAACGACACCAACAACAGATGTTCCTCTACCCACTGAGGAGAACCCTCTAATCAAGCAATTGAAGCACACTAAGGCAGAGGTGAATATTTGGCAACTCATGGCTTCCTATGTGGAGCACCGCACTGCTCTTATCAACGCTCTGGTCAAACTGAATGTCACCCCAGAAGTCACTCCAGACGAATTAATCGGGTTGCTTACAAATCTGGAAGAAGGAATCACCTTTACTAATGAAGACCTCCCACCTGAGGGGGCGGGCCATCAGAAGGCTCTCTATCTGACTGTTGAATACAAAGTCAAGATCATCCCCTTGACTCTGGTGGACAATGGATCGGCCATCAATGTGTGTCCTCTCCGCCCTGCCGAAAATCTGGGTTTCACCCCTAGTTACTTTTCTAGTTCCCCCCAAGGTGTTCGTGCCTATGACAACACTCGTCGGGAAGCAATGGGAACTCTCACTCTACTACTCCGCACAGGGCCAATCAAGCGAAAAGTGAGCTTTCAAGTGCTCAACATCAAAGCAAGTTTCAATCTCCTACTAGGAAGACCTTAGATTCATGACCTCAAAGCTGTGCCATCTTCACTTCACCAGAAAGTCCGAATGGAAGTCCAAGGAAATGTCATTACCCTGCACGCGTCTCATCCAAGGACCAAGATAGCCGACAAGGGGCTGATATTAATCGAACATGATGACAGGGACGAAGACCTCTGGGGGTTCAGTGTTGAAGTTGGAGCCATCGAATCCCGAATGAATCCCATGGCAAAACGCATGATGATCAAGCGTGGGCGTTTCCTGGGCACTACTCTGCCACCATCCCCCGAATCTCCCTTCAAAGCCCAAGGACAGACCGGCCAACTGTTGCGGTCTGGGATACAAGCCGACTAAGTTCGATGACAAGCAGCAAAAGGCTAAGCTAAAGGCCCGTCGAGCTGGCAAAGATCAATTCAAAATACCTCCTAATCAACTCACACTCAATGGGCAATTCGTGAAAGAAGGAGAGGATGACTTATACTTTGACTTTCCAGAACCGTTCTATGACTCTTCAAAGGGGGTTCTCTACCCCGGATTCGAGATCTTTCAAGACTGTCACTTTCTAGAAGATGCTCCTCTAATACAAGACAAGGCCTCCCCTGAATGCCTTGATTCATCAGCTTTCGGTCTATTGTTTGGCCAGGAGATGACCCCAACCATTTCCGAAGACACCATGGTTCAAATGATCACTCAAATTGAAGACTTTGACCCATCTAAGCTGATTACTCTGAGTGAGAAGATGGTCAATGGCTGGAGAAAGTCTCTCAAGATAACAGCTCCAAATGGCAAAATGTTCAAGATTACTGTGGGCGAAGGATCTATGATGAGCGAGTCCGAGTCGGAGGACGAGTCTAGATCTGAGTCTAGCAATGAGTCTAAGTGTCTAGAACTAGAGTCTTGCATCAATCAAGTGCCTCTAAAGGCCGAGCTACAAGTCAAAACAGTCGATGTATTGATTGCTGATTTCAATAACACTTCAATTTCTACTTACTCTTCGAGTCCTAATTGAAAATCAAATCCTAATCCACACAACTTTGCTTCACAAGAAACTGACTTTGAATTTCTAAAATCTATCCCAAATTATGAAAACAAGACGCCCATAATTGAGGAAACAGAAAAAATCAACCTTTCTAACAGCAGTGATTCAAAGGATTGGTTTTCCCTTTTTCCAAAAATTAAAGGATTGGTTTTCCGTTTTTCCAAAAAATAACGATGTGCTGGATTTTCCTTCGTTTTACGTCCCATAAAAACAAGGGGGTTTTCTCGTTTAGCTAACCCTGAAAATGAGAATCTTTAAAAACATTTTTACCTCGTGATTGGGCTTGGCCAGGCTCAATTACACTTTATAGCTTTGATTTCGAAAACATCTGTAGCTACTCCCAATGACAAAATGAGGGAGTTTCTACGCATCTTTAGATACTTCCAATGACAAATTAAAGTGAGGGAGTTTCTATACTATCCGTTGATAAATCCCAATGACACGTGAGGGATATGTCGACACTTCAAGTGATGACCCTTAAGTCAAATGTTATCACTCGGGGGCTCGTGAGACCCTCGCAAAACAGGTCACCATGGCTTGTGTGACGCACTCCGTCTAATACTTTGACCATCGTCTTACTCCAAGACTTAGTCAAAGTGGGGGCTAACTGTAGACACCTACTTTTGTCCCCATTCCCGAAAGGGAAGGTTCGATGATGAGAACATAAATCTCCACTTGGCAACGCATCTCCTATAAAATAACGAATCTCAATCACCTTTTCATTTCACCCGAACCTTCTATTTATAGAAACCTGCTAAAAATAGTAACTGCCATAATAGGTAGTTGTTAAAAGTGGCAAGTCATAAAAGATAGAAACCTGTCAGAATTAGGTGTTGCACTCCAACATAAATCCTAAAAGAGATAGAATTTGCAAGAGAAATCCTATTCCTATTATAATTCGAAAATAAGTGTTACGTATTGATTAAAATCCTAATGAACCTAGAGTTTGTAACGGGCCCAGACGAATTCCGTTATAAAGTTAATACGCACTAAAAGACTCGGATAAGTCTCAAACACTCCGGATTCTAAGAGTCCAAAGCTGACAAAGAACTCGGCCCAAACATCATTTTCAACGCCCAGCCCGGGGCGCTGAAATTGCGTGGATCCTATTTTCAACGCCCAGAGCTGGGCGCCGTAATCTTTGACACCCAGCCCTGGGCGCTGAAAATACCTGGGTACGTGTTTTCTCCTAATTCTTCTTGGATTAGAGCTCTACAATTCTATCTTTCCACGAACTCTTCCCTATAAATATAGCCCCAAATTCACACGACACACAATTCATATTCCGAGTATTGACTCCAACCCCTAAGCCTAAGCCTCACGCTGCGAAATTGATCACGCGTTCTGTCGCAAACGATCCAAAAATCGAACAGAACATATCCTGTCCCGTAGTTTGAGATTCGTTAAATAAAAGGAGAAATAGCAAAGTCAAAGTGGTTAGTTTTCTGAGAACCGTGACGCACCTCTCAAGGGTGCGTCGTATTGTGCCCCTTCGCATGATTTAATTGCTTTCCTCGCCCTTTTATGAACTGTTAAACTAATCAAATCTGATTGTTCTATCACGCCTAATAAAGATAATATTTTGGGAAATTGGATTATCATGCTAGGTCCCTTAAAACAATCTAAATCAGATAATCGCGATAGATCTAGTATTATGTGTTGCATATTGTTAAAATCAACTCAGATTAGTTTAATAGTTAACGCATGTCCCTTCAATTATTTATGCTGAGCTAGTAAGGATATCCTGCCTCTGGAGTTATCGACGAGCGAGTACTCCTCTCGGTAGTTACAGTCCCCAGAACCCTCAATCTCTACCTCGCGGGTGTATGTTGAGAGATCCCCACACCAGGGATCACAAGGGAACCTATGGCCGTCGTGGTCAAACATAATTGCACTCCCTTTATGTCACGATAACTGGGTTTTGTCAGTTTTTCTCATTGTCGTTAAAAACTGAATGGCGACTCCTATATTACTAGTCAATTGGGTGTAAACTCACAGGAAATCCAATTACACTTGATTTGACAAAAAGAAACGTCACACCCACGAGGGACGAGGTCACGCATTAGCCTCGTGCTTTTTCGACCCCCTCACACACTTACAATTGAAACACGTCAAGAAGCAGTATATGTCCATGCTATTGACAACGTAGAGCAAGACGAAGATGAACCTTGGTTTACAGACATCCAAAGGTATCTACAAAGTTCGGAGTATCCCCCACACTTTTCAAGCAAGAATCGAAGGGCTCTGCGATTACAATCAGCCAATCTCGTCATAGAAGGCGGCATTCTATACAAAAGGTCCCTTAACGGTCCTAACCTCTGATGTGTTGACAAGCACGAAGCTCAAAGAGTCATGGACAATATACATGCACGAAGCTCAAAGAGTCATGGGAAAACGCTAGCTCTCAAGATCGTCAGGGCACGATACTACTGGACTACCCTCGAACGGGATTGCTACTTCTTTGTCAAGAAATGTCCCACATGCCAAAAGTGTGCGAATCTGAAGCACATTCCTCCATCACTACTATACTCTCAATCATCACCGTGGCCATTCTCAACCTGGGGTATCGACGTCATCGGCAAAGTCACTCCGACAGGCACCGGGGGTCATGAGTTCATACTGGTCGCCATCGACTATTTCACCAGATGGGTCGAGGCCATATCATTCAAAGTATTGTGTTCCAAGCAAGTGGCCCAGTTCATACAAGAAAACATCATATGCAGATATGGCGTTCCTCACGAGTTCATCAGTGACCAGGGAACCCATTTTCAAGGAGATTGTGAAGATCTATTCACCGAATACAAGATTCAACATTATCGATGTTCACCTTATCTCCCACAAACCAATGGAGCAGTCGAAGCAGCCAACAAGAATGTCAAGACCATCATCATGAAAATGACTACCAATTACAAGGACTTGCCCCAAAAGCTGCATTTCGCATTGTGGGGATATCGAACATCAATTCGCACTTCAACTGGTGCAACTCCGTTCTCATTGGTCTATGGAATGGAAGCAGTACAACCTATCGAACTGGAGATACCTTCTCTAAGGATAGTCCTAGAAAGCAAAATCCCAGAAGCTGCATGGGTACAAGCAAGGTATGACGAGCTAGTCATGCTCGATGAGCGACAGCTTCAAGCGGCTCACCATGTACAAGTCTATCAGCGCCGAGTGGCCAGACATTTCAACAAAAGCGTCAGAACCCGAAACATCAAGGAAGGCGAGCTTGTCCAGAAAGCCCTTTGCAAAAGCATCATGGACCCAAGGGAAAAATTCAAACCCAACTGGGCAGGCCCATACATCGTCAAGAAGATCCTCTCCGGGGGAGCAGTTGAACTAACAGACATCGACGGAACAGAATTCAGATCTCTTACTAACCTCGATCAACTCAAGAAGTTCTATGTCTAAGTTCTATGTTCAAGTTCAAGAATCCAAATTCAGGTCTTGTAAGGTAGGCAGAACTACGTCCGGCCTAATTCCCTAACGGGACACGTAGGCAACCTCATCCCGAGGCCCGGCCACTTTAATACAAAAAAAATTCAAAGTTTCCTCAATTAAGGGCATCCTAAAAATCAAATCAAATTTCAAAGTTCAATTGTTGTTATTCCAAATGTGCCTATTCAAAGCAAAGCATGTTCAAGCGGAATTTAACACAATAAATCTTTATTTGGGCCCTAAGGCCTTCAGAGCTAATTCAATACAAAGTCAGGATCAAGTGAAGCAAAGTTCAAAATCCTTTTCACTTCCTAAACACATTTTCCAAACAAATCTTTCTAAACACATCTTCCAAACACATTCTAAACACAATTCCTTCCAATACAATTTCAAACACATTTAGCCTACAAAGATCTAGGGTCGGGCGACTATGCTCTTGAGTCTTGGCACCTTGAGTACTATCCCCTGGCTCCTCCCGCAATCAATCATCAATCTTCCCCTTGCCCAAGCGGCGGGATAAGGAACTGGCAAGCCTTCCAAGACGGGAGGACGACGAACCTCCTTTGGATTCCGAACGGTCAAGCACCGGATGGGCCACACTCCCATTACCTTCCTCATAGTCAGTTGATGCAGGACGTCTAGCTCTAGAACCTCGGACTCTAGCTGGTCCGGAGAAAGAAATGTCCCTCTGACCTATTGTGAGGGGGTCGAAAAAGCACGAGGCTAATGCGTAACCTCGTCCCTCGTGGGCGTGACGTTGTCAGATCAAGTGTAATTGGATTTCCTGTGAGTTTACACCCAATCGACTAGTAATATAGGAGTCGTCATTCAGTTTTTAACGACAATGAGAAAAATTGACAAATCCCGATTATCGTGACATAAAGGGAGTGTCGTTATGTTCGACCACGACGGCCATAGGTTCCCTTGTGATCCCTGGTGTGGGGATCGCTCAACGTACACCCGCAGGGCCGAGATTGAGAGTTCGGGGGACTGTAACTACCGAGAGGAGTGCTCATCGATAATACTCCAGAGGCAGGTTATCCTTACTAGCTCAGCATAAATAATTGAAGGGACATGCGTTAAACTATTAAACTATTCTGAATTGATTTTAGCAATATGCAACACATAATACTAAATCGATCGTGATTATCTTATTTAGATTGATTTAAGGTACCTAGCATGATAATTCAATTGTCCAGGGTATTATCTCATTAGGCGTGATAGATCGATCAAATTAATAGTTTAAAAATTTTATAAAAGAATGATGAAAGCGATTAAATCATATGAGGGACACATTACAACGCACCCTTGAGAGGTGCGTTGTGGTTCTCAGAAAACTAACCACTTGGCTTTGCTATTTCTCCTTTTATTTAACGAATCTCGGGTTTCCAAGCAATGTTCCAGTATTTAGGCTTAATTCATCAAGCTACAAGGGGCAGGATGCGTTCTGTTCGACTTTTGGGTCGATTGCGACAGAATGCTGGATCAATTTCGCAGCGTGAGGCTTAGGCTTAAGGCTATAGTCAATACTCAGATTATGGAATTGTGTGTTTCACGTGGATTTTAGGCTGTATTTATAGGAAAAGAGTGTGTGGAAAGATAGATTTTAAGATACGAATCCAAAAAGAATCTGGAGATAAAACGGCCCCAGGCACTCTCAGCGATCTTCGGCGCCCAGATCCAGGCGTTGAAAATGGGATCTGGGCCGAGTTCTTTGTCAGATTTGGACTCTTAGAACATGGAGATTTTGAGATTTTATCCGAGTCTTTTAGTGCTTATTAACTTATGACGGAATGCGTCTGGGCCCGTTACGAACTCTAGGTTTGTTAGGAATTTAATTAATACGTAACTCTTATTTTCGAATTACACCAGGAATGCCAATTCTATCTCTTTTAGGATTTATGTTGGAGTGCAACACCTAATTCTGACAGGTTTCTATGTTTTATGATTTTGCCACTTTTAACAACTACCTTTTACGGCAGTTACTATTCTTAGCAGGTTTCTATAAATAATAGCTTTGGCTGAAAATGAAAGGGTAATTGAGATTCGTTATTTTATAGGAGATGCGTTGCCAAGTGGAGATTTATGTTCTCATCATCGAACCTTCCCTTTCGGGAATGGGGACAAAAGTAGCTCTATGTTCTTGTGTATGTGTGCAGCCAGCAGCACTCGAACTACCTCATATCAGTGCAGCAACCTTGCAGCCACAGCATGGCAAAGAAACACTCACAGCAACACGCTACATAGCAGTAACAAGGCACGCAAGCAGCTGTGCACTCAGCTTCATTGCAGCCAGGTTCACGCCCCTTTGCAGCATCTCTTAGTGCCCATTTGAGTGCCATGATTCAATCCTAGCAGCGCATTACACAGTAGCAATACAAGCAGCAACAACATAGCAGAACAACAGCAAAAGCGCAGCAGAACAGAAGCAGCCACAGCAACACGCAGCTGCTGCAGTCTGTGCGGTCGAACAACTTCTCCTATGCGATCGAATTCTTGTTGTGCGATCGAATGGTCAAGCCTGTGCGGTCGAGTGGCTAGGCAGAACACCCTAAATTTTATAAACGACCGAATCCTATTCCTTGTTCGATCGCACAGAACTTGTGCGACCACACAGACATCTTGTGCGACCAAACAAAATCACAGCATTTGTTATTTGGGCTTTCATTTACGTAATTCTCTAATTTTCAGATTTTAGGCTTAGCTTAGAATTCTCTCTCTAGAATTAGTTTAGGGCTTAGATTAGAGATTAGGATTAAGGATTCTTAGCCTCAAATTCTTGATTCTAAATTCAATTCAATCATTTAATTTTCAGGTTTCTTTCCTTTTACTTTGAGTATTGTTCTTCATTTTGTTCTTCAAAGTTTGATGCTAATTCTTCAATTCAAGGTATAATTCTAATTTTCTTTTTGATTTGTTCTTTAATTCTTTAATTTCTTCATTAATTTCGTTTATGCTTTGATTTCATACTTGAATTCTAGGATTAGTTTCATGCTTTGAATGTTCTTCATTTTTCCCCAATTTTTGGATATTTGATTTTCTGAATTTTATTGTTTCAATTAGCTTCATTAGTTCAATTAGTTTCATGATTAGGATTAATATTAGTTTAATGTTGATGTTAATCATGCTAATTGAGTAGTTTAGTCTAGAGGTTAGGGATAAAGCTTTGGCATTGAATTTGGGGAATTTTAGGGAAAATTCATGATTGATGTTGTGATTAAATGTGATTTAGTGATAGGATTTTCCATGACCAATTGAGTAGTAGTTGCAAATGCTAGTTGATTGAGTTAGATTGGAATGTATGATTTAGGTTTGGCAAGACAATGTGAGCCTAGTTCATGCAAGTGAATGATAGCACCTATTATATGCTAGCTAATCTAGCTTAGGACTATCGAGAGCTTTTCTATAGGCTAGGTTTCTTCGCGTGCTCTATCCGAGAGGTGGTGAGCACGTCATTAGTTTTCATTCCCCTATTTGCCATGTCGTTGCATATTCATGAATGTCTTGACCTTGTTATTTCTTTGCTTCGATTTCCATTGCCGATTCCCGAATCCTCTAGAGTTTCTTTATTTGTTTGCATTTCTATCTTAGAATAGATTAATTCAAAAACTCAAATTTGATTTGAACTAGCTTGTGAACGCATAGATTGAATAGTCAAACATATCCATTCCTATGGGACGATCCCTATACTTGCCGCTATAGTCCATATAGCCGGTTAGTTAGGTGTTTTATAAATTTTGTTTGGTGAGGTGATTTTCTATTCAACAACGGAAAAACACCTTATCAAAATGGCGTCGTTGCCGGGGAATGGCATCATTGTTTGATTCTTCATTCTAGTTCGCTAGTCTAGTTCATTTTTCATTTTCTTTTTCTTTAAAAACCAAAAAAATGGCAAATTCTCTTGTTGCTCAAAATGAAGAATCGATTTCGCTTGATGATCTTCTCTTTCTCCATGATAATTTCCTATGCTCTTTGAATTTTGAACCTCCAAAATCATTAATTATGAGGCTTGCTGTCATAAAATAGCTTGAAATTCAAGAAGAGCTAAGAATAGAATCTTGTTTGAGTTCATTTGAAGTCATGCCCCAACAAATTATAAAAGTTTTTTTGGGACTTTCTAACCTAATGCAAGAATCTATTAAGGAAGTTTCATGGAGAAGAGATGAGTTTGAGGCTACATTGTCGCCTATGATGCATGACATTGAGGAGTTGAGTATTGGAGAGTTTGTTCCTACTCGTTCCTCTTTGAGTGAGTGCATCGATGATGGTGATGAAAATCTATTTGCTCCATTTTGCCTTGAAGTGCTTAAGTCGATTCAAATTGAGGAAAAGAGTGAGTGTGCCAACCAAAAAGATTTTAAAGTGAATGAAGGATCTTATGTTGAGATTTCTTGTGCTTTATGTGATGTGAGTGAAGTTGTTTGTGAATCTCTTGTTCCCACTCCCTTCCCTCACTCCCCATTCCGAAAGAGAAAACTCAACATTTATCCTTCATTTCCCATTTCTTTTCCCTCTTTGTCCAAACTCCCGCCGCTTGAGGATTCCTTTTCCTCCATTGATCCTAATGATTCTCCTTCACCAAAGGAGCATGAAGAAGGGAGTATTTCTTTTGTTTGTCCTTTTGATTTTTCCTATTTTTGGTTCCCTACCCCTTGTAGGCATAGAGTTGCATTCTACTTTGTGCTTGCATCTCATTTGACTCTTGCCTACTTGTTACTATTGGATATGTTTGCCATTGCATATGACAAACTATTGCGATCGTTGTCGGGGTACTTACTAGAGGTAAGAAGCGTTAAGCTAATGACGTAAAAAGAGCGCTTCTCGGGAGGCAACCCGTGGGTGTTGGCCTTTTGGCCCATGTATACTAATTTTTCTTGATTTTTGAAGTTTTTTGTGGCTCAAGCTTTCTTGATGTGGAAATCTTTGCATCCATCTTTTCAATGTCCGGCTATTCCTATTGGTGAGTTCGTTCGTTATTACGGTTCTTTGCGGGACTTGCTCCCACTTCATCACCGATAATATCCTTCTAACTCACATGCATTCTTTGGGTTGGGCATCTTTATTGCGGGGCATTGGTTGGATGGGTAGCTGTACCCCTCCTAGTTTCGTTTTAGACCTTGAGGACATGGCCCAATTCGGGCATGGGGGGAGATTCTATTGTTTGCTACTTTGATCTCCGTGTGATGGATGGCTTGATTTTGTGAATATTTTTTATTTTGTGCATATTTCTTGATTAGTTTCATTGATTTTGTGAATATTTTATTTATTTTCCTTTTCCTTTTACTTCATTTTCTTTTCCTTATTTTCTTTCTCTTTTCTCTTTCTTTCTTTTCTCTTTTCGATCTTTGTCAAGGCAAGCTTTTCTAGATTTTTAGGCATTATTCTTGATTTTGGCAAATAAATTGGAACTTGTAGGCTAAAATGCTTTTATTCCTACTTGGTAGATGTTTGCACGGTCTTCAATGTTTTGGGTCGAATCTAGGATTTAGGTGTTAAGAAAGTTGGTTGAACTTTGGGTAGCATGCGTCTTGAACCCTTGGCTTGTGGTAAGATGGTGTTGATCTCTCTAGTGACTTGAAACCGGAGAGAGTGGTATTTGCTCCCATGTGAGGTTCATGTTCAAATTAGCCCAAACACATATTCATATTTTTTGAGTGGCATGGATCCTTGGCATTGACTTTTCTACTTCCCGAATTTGACTATTTCCTTCCAGAGACCGCGACCGAACTACTTTAGGGGACGATAGAGGCATTTCTTTCGGTGACTTTTTTTTTAGTTTAGGACTTTATTTTCTATTTCTCTCATATATTTTTGTTTACATTTGCCCCCTTGCTAGCCATTTGAGCGTTTCCCCTTCATTTCTTATGAGCACATTACAAGCCTAATAGCCTTTGTTTTGTTTTCACCCTTAGAAGTGATAGTGAAGCTTTGTGTTATGATGTTTGTTGGTTTTGAATGAATATGCAAGTTGAGGAATGATTGTTATTGGCATGAATGGAAAAGTTTGGGAAGTATGTTGTATATAGTGAATAAATAAGCAAAAGCAAAAGTTTTGAAAAAGCCAAAAATAGAGAAAAACAAGGCAATAAGAAAGTTTCAATTGAAACACAAAAAAAGAGAAAATCACATCAAGAAAAGTTCAAAAAGAGTTGTAGTTTAGAATTGTTGTTGAATAAGCTTGGGGGTACCCCAAATAAGTGGTATGAGCTTGTATTTGGTTCGTTTTGCTTGAGTTGAATTCTATCATTGCGCTTCACTTTAGGTATGAGCACCAAATCCCAAATTCGTTCCACACCTTACCCCTAGCCTACGTTTCACCCTAAAAAGTCCTCTTAACCCTTTTGAGTTGAGTCATTGTCGGGGGAGGGAGGATTTGGTCAAGTTTATGGAATGGGATTGTCATGCTAAGATGTCGGGTAGCCTAATCTTGTTTTCCGGCGCCTTCGCGGCGTCTCGAGACGCTATTCTCAAGGGTGGATAGGATCTAGAGATTTGAAGTGATATGCTCGGTTGAAGGGGAATTGATTAGTGCTTGCCCTTAGTTCGCTTTGCTTGACTCTTGAATCTTTCACTCGATTTAGGACATTGGTTAACGTGCATTCGTCTATTTAGTTAGTAATATTAGCATTCTTTTGTGCTCGTTCCATAATAAAGGCCCATTTCTTGAGTTTTGTAGTTTCATTTTTCGTTTTCTTTCTTTTCTATTTTCTTTTCCTTTCTTTCTCTTTCTCTTTCTTTTCGTTCTTTTTCTTTTCTTTCTTTTTCTTGGTTTGTTAATCATTTTAGGTCTTGCCTTGATTCAAATTTTTGGAAGAGTTATGGGTGTTTCTCTTTGGAAACCCTTGCGAGATCCCACTCGCCCTCATGAGCGATTGTGGGGTTCAAAGAGCTTGTTGCATGCGCTTAAATGCAACCGTGATTCCTACGAAAGTGATTTAGTGTGCATTCTTGTAGTTCTTATTTTCGTAATTTTGATTAATAATAAATAAGCTTATTCTCCACCCCGTTTCTCATTCTAGCTTTGCTTGAGGACAAGCAAAGGGTTAGCTTGGGGGAGTTTGATGAGCGACATTTATGTCGCTCTTAGCTTAGGATTTTAGCTCATTTTATTAGAATTTTATTATTATTTTCTCTTAGTTTTATCGTTTTTAGTTCGTTTATCGCATTTTTGCATTAATCGTTACATTTTCTCGTCTTGCGCATATTTTAGTCGTTTTTGCTCTAAATATGCCTTTTGTGCGCATTCTCGTTGCGTAAGGTTCGTTTTGAGTATTAACGTGTTAATATTGTGTCATTATGCTTGTCGACCACTTATATGCTTCACGGTTTGCAAAAACATTAAACAAATTAATAATAATGTTTTCGATTTTTAAGAACGTGCTTTGCGATTTAATAATGCTTTACGGCACCTTGTTCTTGTGTATGTGTGCAGCCAGGAACACTCGAACTACCTCATATCAGTGCAGCAACCTTGCAGCCACAACATGGCAAAGAAACACTCACAGAAACAAGCTACATAGGAGCAACAAGGCACGCCAGCAGCTGTTCACTCAGCTTCGTTGCAGCCAGGTTCACGCCCCTTTGCAGCATCTCTTAGTTCCCATTTGAGTGCCATGATTCAATCCTAGCAGCACATTACACAGCAGCAATACAAGCAGCAACAGCATAGCAGAACAACAGCAAAAGCGCAGCAGAACAGAAGCAGCCACAGCAACACGCAGCTGCTGCAGTCTGTGCGGTCGAACAGCTTCTCCTGTGCGATCGAATGCTTGTTGTGTGATCGAATGGTCAAGCCTGTGCGGTCGAGTGGCTAGGCAGAACACCCTAAATTTCATAAACGACCGAATGTTATTCCTTGTTCGACCGCACAGAACTTGTGCGACCACACAGACATCTTGTGCGACCAAACAAGAGCGCGGGGTTGCTTCTTTATAAACGAAAATCGCAGCATTTGTTATTTGGGCTTTCATTTACGTAATTCTCTAATTTTCAGATTTTAGGCTTAGCTTAGAATTCTCTCTCTAGAATTAGTTTAGGGATTAGATTAGAGATTAGGATTAAGGATTCTTAGCCTCAAATTCTTGATTCTAAATTCAATTCAATCATTTAATTTTCAGATTTCTTTCCTTTTGCTTTGAGTATTGTTCTTCATTTTGTTCTTCAAAGTTTGATGCTAATTCTTCAATTCAAGGTATAATTCTAATTTTCTTTTTGATTTGTTCTTTGATTCTTTAATTGCTTCATTAATTTCGTTTATGCTTTGATTTCATACTTGAATTCTAGGATTAGTTTCATGCTTTGAATGTTCTTCATTTTTCCCCAATTTTTGGATATTTGATTTTCTGAATTTTATTGTTTCAATTAGCTTCATTAGTTCAATTAGTTTCATGATTAGGATTAATATTAGTTTAATGTTGATGTTAATCATGCTAATTTAGTAGTTTAGTCTAGAGGTTAGGGATGAAGCTTTGGCATTGAATTTGGGGAATTTTAGGGAAAATTCTTGATTGATGTTTTGATTAAATGTGATTTAGTGATGGGATTTTCCATGACCAATTGAGTAGTAGTTGCAAATGCTAGTTTATTGAGTTAGATTGGAATGTATGATTTAGGTTTGGCAAGACATTGTGAGCCTAGTTCATGCAAGTGAATGATAGCACCTATTATATGCTAGCTAATCTAGCTTAGGACTATGCGAGAGCTTTTCTATAAGCTAGGTTGCTTCACGTGCTCTATCCGAGAGGTGGTGAGCACGTCATTAGTTTTCATTCCCCTATTTGCCATGTCGTTGCATATTCATGAATGTCTTGACCTTGTTATTTCTTTGATTCGATTTCCATTGCCGATTCTCGAATCCTCTAGAGTTTCTTTATTTGTTTGCATTTCTATCTTAGAATAGATTAATTCAAAAACTCAAATTTGATTCGAACTAGCTTGTGAACGCATAGATTGAATAGTCAAACATATCCATTCCTATGGGACGATCCCTATACTTGCCGCCATAGTCCATATAGCCGGTTAGTTAGGTGTTTTATAAATTTTGTTTGGTGAGGTGATTTTCTATTCAACGACGGAAAAACACCTTATCACTACACCTATGCCTCTCATCCATACAATGTACCCCGCAGACAGAGTAACTGGCTCAGGCGAGAACTGGATACTCAAGAATGGTTTGGCGACCCAATACCGCCTCCAAACTTCAAGACGATTTGCATTCAGCGCAGCAGGTCTCGGGTTCTCTTCAATAGAGTCTGGGATCTCCTGTTTCAAGCCATACTGTCTCATCACTCGAGCAGGCGAGTAGAAGACCAGCATTGTGAGGCCTGACACCCTCAAAGCAGTAGAACCAGGGGCATGTCTCATAGCAGCAATTCCCCACCAAGGAACTACCCACCTTATACAAGATTCAATCCCAGAGAGTGCACATCTCCACTCGTTCAAGGAAAGTCGGCCATACACCATGGGCCGCACGGTGAATCCTTTTCTATTGTAGCTCGCCATGTTCTCCGGTGGTGCCACCAACATGAGCCTCTCCATAAGCCAAACCTTGGGGAGTATACAAGAAGCACATTTCAAAATTCAACATTCCAAATTCAAATACAAGTACAAGTTCAACAATACAAAGAAGGCTCCAGATCCTTACTTGGAGTAATACCGGACTTCCCGACGGCAATGAAGAGGGGTCCGACTTCAGCATGTCAAGGCCCATCAATGTTTCGCCAACCACGAGAGGCATTGGGTCCCAACCATTTGCAAACTGCCCTACAATCTCAATTAGGGAGGAATCGCCATTGCAAAACCCCTGCTTAGAAAAGAGGAAGCGAGCAAATATACAAAAACTCAAGGCTCTCAAGCGGAAAACTTTGGGAACATCAAGCCCACCAAAGTAGGTGACAAAGAGGGAGAAATCCACCCCTCTGCCGTAGACAACATCACTCAAAAGTGGGGGCTTTAGGCCCAAATACCTTTCTAAGCTCAAGAAAAAGTGTTCTTCAACACTAGGCATGCATGACTCCAACATCATGGGCCACCCCAATATGGCAATAAATTCCTCAGGGAGGGGACATACCTCATTGTTTCCAAAGTGGAAGACATGATGATTCGGGTCCCAAGCCTCCAGAGCAGCAAGAATGAAGTGCAAGTCCAATTTTACAAACCGGAAAGAGACGAGCACCCCAAGATGCATGCCATCAAGCTCCCTTTTCTCCAACTTGCCTAGCGAACCAAGCCACGAGTTCAAGGCACTTTCAAAGGACACAGCCATATTTTCTCTTTGTGAGGAAGCAATATGCAATGATAGCAGGGAAGGATTGATGCAAGAAATAATCCGAAATGCTCCCTATTTATACAAGATTTGGCTTGCACGACAGCTCACAGGCGCCAGGCGCCAAGCTCGCGCCGAGCGCAGGGAGCCTGCACCAAAGGATGAGGCCACCGTCCTCTCTTATGACTACGAGTACACACTCTTTAGTGTTTCGGATAGCAGAGTACAACCTCCATTATTCAAGATTCCAAAGCCGCAAGCCGCGCAATTTCAAGCAGTCCGGATCAACGCTTCATGCAGATTTCGGATCAATTTTTCTTTCAAAATTCAAGCATTCTAGTCCTAGATCGGCGTCCTAAGTCGAGTCTGCATGTGCATAAGCAAGAGTTGAATATACTTTGACTTGCGCTTTTCCTAACCAAAAAACCTCAGTCAAAGTGGGGGCTTATAGTGGGTACATACACCCGGAAAAATGGGCAAATATTTTCAAAATTTTTCGCAAAATTGTCATGCATGCTTAGCTACAAAATTTCAAGGCACACACAACGCATACAATTTCAAGCATTCAAACATACAAAAGCCAATCTTCAAATTTTACAAACCAATTCAAAGTTTAAAACCATACAAACAATACAAAAATTAAAGTTTCAAGCCATACAAACACAATACAACCCAGCCTATACAAAATCAACCCAGGCAAGCTGGAACTCGCTACCATGTAGGGTCAGTCTGAGTCATCATCAGCGGTGACGTCAACCACATGCCCCTTATCCCTGTTACGCCTCCTAAGGCGCTCCAGCTCCCGATCCAGCTCCAGCTCCGTCCCAGGGGTACTAGGATCCTCCTCCGAGATACGAAGTGTGCCAGTGGAGGGATGAACTCCCTGTTGAGGAGAGGAATACTGATAAGGCGGCGGCATCGGCATTTACGGGTATGACCTAAACATCTGAGCCTGTCGCATCCTCTCCATCTCCGCATAACAAGCCCATGAACCCGCACCCCAAGGCTGAGGAACACTTCCTCCGAAGTAATAGCCGGAAGGAGGATCAACATGTACAAAAGGGGAAGCTCCCCGCTCAGCATCAGAATGCCTCTGATGAGCACCAGCACCGGACCCCTGTCCCAGCTCCAAGCTTGGTCCCTCTTGTCCCAAGGACGTCTCCGCCTGAGGCTCCCTGTCAACAGAGTCTCTACGGTCTCGACGGCGCTCCTATATAAGATACAATTTCAAGAATCAATTTCCCAGTTGGAATTTCTAGTATACAAGTTTCAAGATCAAGTGAGGTACCTCTCTGTTCCGGCCAGAAAGCTTCCGGGTCAGCTTGGCGCACTGCCTCTTCCAAGAATCAAGCAAGAGCATCCAGCGACGCACTCTCGCCCGAGGCGCCTGCATACAAAGTTCAAGATCAATTTCCCCATACAAAGTTACAAACAGTTTCAAAAATGCAACAGTACTTACAGGGGCGTAATGCTCGGGTACAACATCATATGATTTTCGGTGGGGAGGAGAAGCCCAAGGAATGGTCTCCACCACCTCTTCCCCGTCCGAATTCTCATAGGGGAGGATCCTATCAGCATGAGGAATGTCCTCAGGATCAACCTCCTCCTCCTACATACAATCATACAATCATACAATCAATACCTCAATACAAGCATACAAGAATACAAGAATACAAGAATACAAGGTTCAAAAACTCACCGGCAGTATGAAGCGTACTGGTGGAGCCAGCCTCCTCAGGAAGTCATCATAGCTCCCCTTCTTATGTACAAACTCCCTCCAAGAGCGGCAAACAGCATCGCCCCTATCCTCCGCATAGAGCCGGGCAAGATCTTCACCCAGAGCTAGCATGGACTCCGGTGGATCCTTGGGGATAACTATCCCCTGAATGGTGTTGAAGGGACACTCGCTCCCCCAGATACCACATATGGCGGTACACCCCTGGAAGCAAAACCCGCCGCCCAAACAGGAAATGGGCACGAGCAGCTGAGGCAGGTACAACCGCGTTGGCAAAAGGACGCCATACCACCTGTGAAACAAACAACTCAGGCAACAGTACAAATACAAATACAAGAGAGCAAAACAGTACAAGAATATTACCCTATCAACAGGTAGAACTCTCCAAGCCCTGCGAGAAGCCGCCAAAGACGCACCAACGCGCACCGCTTCTACCCAAGAGGCAGCATACAGGTAAGCCGCATCTCTAGTACGCTCCGGCGCCAAAGTCGGAAAGTGCTCATAGATCCAAATCTTTCAAGGAACAAACAAAACATCATTCAAGTTCAAGATACAAGCATACAAATACAAAGTACAAAGTACAAGGAGTCTCGAATACCTCCAGCACGCTCCACAGAGAAGCCATGCTCGGGTCATTCCCTAGTGCAGTCCGGGAGGCCCGCCCCATTTCGTACAAGAGGTGGCTATATGCCAAACCACCCCAGTTATAACTCGGGACAACTTTCAAGTCCCTCAGAGCGGATAAGAAGCTAATATGCACCCGACTGTTCCTACTCGAGGCAATCACTCTGCTAACCAAGACAAGGAGGAAGAGCCTAACCCTCTGCTCCGCGGACACACCTGTGAGGGGGTCGAAAAAGCACGAGGCTAATGAGTGACCTCGTCCCTCGTGGGTGTGACGCTTATTTTTGTCAAATCAAGTGTAATTGGATTTCCTGTGAGTTTACACCCAATTGACTAGTAATATAGGAGTCGCCATTCAGTTTTTAACGACAATGAGAAAAACTGACAAAACCCGGTTATCGTGACATAAAGGGAGTGCAATTATGTTTGACCACGACGCCCGTAGGTTCCCTTGTGATCCCTGGTGGTGGGGATCGCTCAACGTACACCCGCAGGGTAGAGATTGAGGGTTCGGGGGGCTGTAACTACCGAGAGGAGTACTCGCTCTTCGATAACTCCAGAGGCAGGATATCCTTACTAGCTCAGAATAAATAATTGAAGGGACATGCGTTAACTATTAAACTAATCTGAGTTGATTTTAACAATATGCAACATATAGTACTAGATCGAGCGCGATTATCTGATTTAGATTGTTTTAAGGGACCTAGCATGATAATCCAATTTCCCAAAAATATCATATTTATTAGGCGTGATCGAACAATCAGATTTAGTTAGTTTAAGAGTTCATAAAAGGGCGAGGAAAGCAATTAAACCATGGAAAAGGGACACATTACGACGCACCCTTGAGAGGTGCGTCACGGTTCTCAGAAAACTAACCACTTTGACTTTGCTATTTCTCCTTTTATTTAACGAATCTCAAATTATGGGACAGGATACGTTCTGTTCGATTTATGGATCGATTGCGACAGAAAGCGTGATCAGTTTTGCAGCGTGAGGCTTAGGCTTAGGGGTTCAGAGTCAATACTCAGAATAATAATTGTGTGTTGTGTCCTTTTCACGTCGAACTTAAGGCCCTATTTATAGAAAAGAGTTCGTGGAAAGATAGAATTGTAGAGCTCTAATCCACGAGGAATTAGGAAAGAATACGTCCCAGGTAATTTCAGCGCCCAGGCCTGGGCGCCGAAGATTTTGGCGCACAGAACCAGGCGTTGAAAATAGGATCTGGGCTGTTTTCTTAGTCAGATTCGGATTCCTAGAATCCGGAGTATTTGAGATTTAATTGAGTCTTTTAGTGCGTATTAACCTTGTGACGGGATGCGTCTGGGCCCGTTACGAACTCTAGGCTCGTTAGGATTTTAATTAATACGTAACTCTTACTTTCGAATCATATTAGGAATAGGATTCTCTCGCAATTTCTATCTCATTTAGGATTTATGTTGGAGTGCAACCCCTAATTCTGACAGGTTTCTATCTTTTATGACTTGCCACTTTTAACAACTACCCATTACGGCAGTTACTATTTTTAGCAGGTTTCCATAAATAGCAGGTTTCTATAAATAGCAGGTTTCGGGTGAAATGAAAAGGGGAATTGAGATTCGTTATTTTATAGGAGATGCGTTGTCAAGTGGAGATTTATGTTTTCATCATCGAACTTTCCCTTTCGGGAATGGGGACAAAAGTAGGTGTCTACAATACCCTCACCACAGATAGCATCCACAAGCACCGTCACAGAAGCGTGAGAGTCGTCCTCTTACAAATCAACAACAGGGCCGAGCAAGTCCCTGGCAATGGCCGAGCGCCACATCAGCTCAGAGTCAAAGGTCACATTCCTTTGAGAAAAAGGAAGACCTGTAATCATAGCAAATTCAAGAGGGGTAATAGTAATCTCCCCCCATGCCATGTAAAAAGTGTTGGTGGTATCCCGCCACCGCTCTAACAAAGCCCACAAACGGTTTTTAATCCTCGTTCTCGTCGGGGAACCTCCCATGGTGCGCCAGAAATCGTCCAGGCCCATCTGCGACCAAATCTCCATAGCCTCTGCATCAGCACGGAGAGCTTTAAAGGCCTTCTGAACCTCCACCAAGGACCAGTAAGTACGGAACGGCTTTCCGTCGGCCTACAGGTGAACGAGTTAGCTCAAGACCTATACAAGTACAAAGTACAAACCTAAAACACAGTACAAGACTCACCATGCCAGCGCGAGGCCGCTGAGACAAGTGTCAATCCGGCCGAAACACCAGGTCGGAAGGGGTCCAACCAGCACCAGGGAAAGCAGGCGCATCTCGGGGAATCATACCCCCACCTGGCGCATTTATTACAGCCGCTTCATCATCCGAAGCGTCTTCCTCAGCAGCTCGAACAACAGATGATTCAGCGAGCTTTCTCCGAGTGTGACGAGGCATACTAAATCAAGTAGCATACAAAGAGTCAAATTCTAAACTGGGGGCTATCCTATACTAGCCTAAACAAAAAAAAAATTCAAAAAAAAATCCCCAGTGGACTTCTAATTCAAGGTACAAATCCTACACCAACGCCTAGGCTATCCACGCCGAAGCAGGTATTCAAGTTCTACATCAACGCCTAGGCTATCCATGCCGAAGCAGATACGAGTTCAAAAAAAATTCAAAAGTACAAGTTCCAACAGTTCAAGTTCAAGTGACTATCAAACAGTTTTCTACAAGATTCAAGAAGCTTAAGCATACAAGCATCATTTCAAAGTACTAGAAAATCAAAACTACATGCAATCCTAGAGTTATTTCATAAGGAAAAACATGAAAAACTTACATGGACAAGGCAAGAACAAGACCAAGGGAAGAGCTTAATCAACCTTTGAGAGAAAGAGCAAAAGAATTTCAAGTGAATGTGCCTCAAAATGGCACGGCAAGGGGCACTTATATAGTGCAGCCCCACACCAAGCACCTCCCCAGTGCCCTACGCTGACCTGCTGCATGCGCAAGTCTGCAGCGCGCGCGGTCTCCCCTGCTGATTGCACGTCCTTTGCTGCTACGGTCTTCCACACCAAGCATCAAACGTCGCATCGAACCATCCATCGAAAATACTGGTATACACCTGTAGCTCCAAGTGCAAACAGATGAATATTTCAAGAATACAAAGTCCAAAAAATACAACGACTCAGGCGCCCAACTCCCAACGGACCCAAGCTCCGGGAAAGTCAGTCGAAGTTCAAAAACTCTACGGGCCAGTAAAAAGCCCTTATCCCCAGCAAAGCACATCCTAACGGATCAACTCCGGGTATTCAAATTCAAAAATTCAAAATTTTCGATGCCAAGCTCCGTCCTGAACTGAAGGCGGAAAGATACAAGTACAAACCGGAGTCATCACCAACCGCACCGAGGTAGACTCTATCCTTTTTTCTAACGCCTGTTTTATACAAATACAAAGTACAAAGTACAAAGAGTCGTCTCGATTGCAGAACATCTTGATCATTCTCTGTCCCTTTTGAAATACTTTGACTTGCGCTTTCCTAACCGAACGCTCAGTCAAAGTGGGGGTTTCTATATACACCTAATTTGTGTCTCCCCTTTGGGATGATGACGATACCATTATCCTTGTTAGGCGATTGGAGTAACTCCAGGCGGAAATCCCAATTTCTAAGAACACCTCCAAAATCCAAGGTCCAAAATCCAATCCCCGAGACCGTTCCCCTCCCGGAACTCGCTACAAAATACAACTTCCAAAATCCAATTTCAAAATCCAAGTTCAATCTCAATTAGTGGACCATCCCATTGGTCTTACTAGGCCTTTTCCACTCAAAATCATATAAGGCAAGTCAAATTCGGGCGCCGACCCACAAAACCGAGCATGCCGGGCCCCGTCCCGTACAACCGGAATTCAAAAACCCGAGAAAGGCTTGTTTTTAGACGCAAATTCAAGTCTTAACCTCCAAGCAAACACTACACGCCAAACATCATACTATTCGTACGAAGGTCTACCCATACAAGACAAATCAAGGACGGCATCTTTCCGTCCTTTTTGGGGGCATTCAGGCCACGTCAGCAGCGCACAGCGCTGGCCTGGCGCCAGGCACTGGCGTGTGCTGGCGTTTTGCACCATTCCCTCCTATAAATACCCCTCATTTCTATCGAAAAAAGGGAGAGCATAACACATACAACGTCGTAATTTCGACATTACTCCTCACAATACAAACTAAAAAACTCCTCAAAAACACATACAAAATTCCTAAATTCAAAAGCAATTGGGAGCTTGTGCCTAAGCCTAACTAGGTAAATCCGAATCCCATTTCAATCAATCATGATATTTTGATTTCCAATGATTAGCAAGTTGGTGTTTTTTTCCATAAAAAACACCACTTGCAACAATCATACATGCTTTTTAAAAAAATACAAACTTTTTCAAGATACAAAATACAAACTTTCAAGATTCAAGGATGTTCAAAGTTGCTTACATTCATTTCTTTGAACTAGAATCACCTTAAAGTGTGGAGTAATCAAAGATGACACCTTTTTAGCATTTAAATGTTTAGTCTTTTGAGATTCAAGACTCCATTTTTCAATAAACAAGTTCAAGTTTTCAAATTTCAAGATCCCACCATGTTTAGGGTTGTTCATAACTACCTCTCTAAACTAGGATCATTTCAAGTCCAAATTTCAATCATTTGAAGTTCAAACCTTTCAATATTCAAGTTTTCAATTTCAAGTTCAATATGCAAAATCTAGGACATTTGGGTTGAGCAACCTCTCCCAAGTTGAGATTTTTGGCTTTGAATTCGTGTCGGGCGCACTTATTTTTAAGGAGCCGCTTGGCGTACAAATCTCATGTGCCCAAGTACAAATTTCAATTATGCACCTTTCAATATCGCAATTTCAATATCGCACCTTTCAATATCGCACTTTCAATACCGCAATTTCATTACCGCAATTTCAATTTCGCACTTTCAATTCCGCACCTTTACTTGCCTAGTCCATTTCTAGGCAATGTAGACCTACTCGCTAGTCCTTTTCTAGGGGGTCTTTTATTTACTAATTCCGCACTTTATTTAGTATTGTGATGTTTCTTTATGTGCTTTATCGCTTTCATCACCAACATGCTAAATACAACAAAATACAAAGGTTACATCATGCTTAACGAAGATATTTTTGGACAAACCGGCCTTAGGTTCCTTAAATCAATCTTTAAAGCAAAGTGACCACCGTACAATTAGAAATTCTATTTTTCTCTAAATTTCAAACCCACGTAGTCTAATCTAAGGGTTTATTTTCGAAATAATGTTGTGCCAACGTACTTGAATATTTCTAAAGCTCGCCGAATAAGCATTTTCGTTCCCGAGCCCGGATCTCACCCATCCGTTTCAAGGATTCAAGGCCTTATCCAAAAATAGAGTCATTTTGCGGTCTTCCCAAACGGGACCTAAAATAAAGTTTGGTGGCTACTCCTTCGAGGTGCAAAAAATAATTCAACGGTTCTCTAAACGAACCGCCGCGTGCCAACCCCCCTTGTAGGAAACGGGAATATATAAACTACAAAAAACCCCCCTACAGTGTCGGTGAACCAAATAGAGGAACAACGATTGGAGTTCTTTGTTCGTGTTCGTGAATCATAAACTCAGGAAAACACGCTTCGATTGTAAGTTTGCTTAATCTATGCTTTATACATGTTTTCTGGCTTTGGAGATTGTTCCGCAGATGTTATATGTATTTAACTGTATTCCCCAACATTCTCAAGTGCAACTTACGGTGAATTCGGAAGTCGTTGTTAACCTCCTTACTTACACGGCTATTCCTAATTCCCCATCCTTTCATATAATTTATAGATGTAAGAGCATGGTCAACAGACAAGGTTGGAGAGTTACGGTGCAACATTGCTATCGTGAGGCCAACCGAGCGGCTGACTGGCTCGCTAACCATGGAGTCGAGTTAGAGTAGCGTTTGATGATTCTTGAGGTGATCCCTTAGGATCTTTGTGCTATTTTATTGGAGGACTTGGGTGAAATGACGATTGCAAGATTAATTCCGGCTCCGACAGCTTTGGACTTACTATTTCTTTATTTGTTTTCTTTCGTTGTTTTTTTTTGTGCTTCCTTCATTTAGGGATTGTCCCTCATTTACACCAAAAAAAAATCAAATAATACTTAAGCAAATTGCCTGTTCTATCTCCACCTCGACCAAGCTTACCTCTACGCTTATATTTGAGCGTCACAGACACTGCTGCAGGAGTTACGCTCTCACGAATTGTGGACGTATCCAAGCGAGCCATCTACTATTTGAGAAAAATGTTCATACAGTATGAGACGAGATATACCAAACTTGAGAAAACTTGCCTTGCCCTTGTCTGGGCATCCAAGAAACTCAGGCACTACCTACTAGCACATACCGTTCACATAGTGTCACAATTGGATCCATTGAAGTTTATGTTCCAAAAGCCTGGACTTAGCAGTCGCTTATCACGATGGCTGTTCTATCTCCACCTTGACCAATTCGCAGATGCACTTACTAAATTAGCTTCAATGCTTAACTTCCCGGATGGTTTGGACGGAATGACCCTTTGAGTTGAACGAAGGGAAGAACAAGCTTATTGTTGCGTCGTCAATGATGAACCGGAACCGATGGAAGAAGAACTGTGGTATACGGACAAGTGGGAGACTGAAGGAAATATGTCCTTCAACTAAGATGCATTTATTCTAATACCAAGGTTCAGATTAATTGCGAACAATTAATTCAGTGAGATCAAGTGATCGGAACAGCTAGCTGGAGCAATGCTTCTGATCAGTGAGTTCTAATGAATATTAAGCTCACAACACACCAATGGCATGTAACAGATCACCGGATTAAATGAATCGGAAATTCATTTAATAGCTTTTCGGGAAATTAGTTCGGAAAACATAATTATACGATTTAACATTACATGGTGAAATCGTATATCGTAATTGCATATATTCGTAAGCTAGGCGAAACGAATAATGGTATCGTATGACAATGGATCGTCAAGTACGAAACGATAAATGAATTATCGGATGATAATTAATTAAAGCAAACACGAATGCAAGCCCACGAGCAAAGCGCAAGGAGCAAAGGCCCATGGCCTTGCTGTCTTGGCTGTGCATGCACGGAGAGGCAACAGCAACAGCAGCAGCATGGCCCAGCCCACTGCGTGCTGTGTGCTGCGCGCTTGTGCAGTGGTTTGGTCGTGGGCCTTGCTGGCCGGTCGGGCTCTATGCTTGGCCGGTTGGCTTGTCTCACTTAATAGGTTATTGATATAACCTAGTCTATTATGTTTTTCCTAATTCTAATGCAACAAATCAGCCACACACATCAAACCCTAAGGATGAGAGAGAAACCCTAATTCTCTCTCAGCCTACATGGATGTGTTCTTCCCAAAAGCACAAACTCTTGAATGATTGTCTAAGCTACGATTATCAAGACGGATCTGAACATGTCGGTGAACCAAGTAGAGGAACGACAAGTGGAGTTCTAAGTTCGTGTTCGTTGACAGATTATTGTGGAAAACACGCTTCAAATGTTATTATGCTTAATCTGTGCTTTATACATGCTTCCTGGCTTTGGGGATTGTTTCCGCACATGTTATTATGTTTAACTGTATTCCCCAACAGTGGTATCAGAGCCTTATGTATTCAAAGCATGTTTTAGCATGATTTAATTGTTTTTGCATCTGTCGAAAATTTTGAATTTTTTGTTGAATTTTCGGAATTTTTACGAATTATTGGATAAATTGCGTAATAATCTGTCCGAAATCAAAAATATTTGTTTTTTCGAGTTTTAAAACCCTAATCTGATTGAAAAGGATTTTCTAAGATCAAATCATGAGAACGGAATTGCAAAAACAGGCCTCGAAGTGTCGTTTTTTGGTCGTTTTTGTTAATTTTTCATTAAAAATTAAAAGTGTCGGACAATAATTCAATTAAAACGTCAACCTAACTACTCGGAATTGCTTGAAATTTTGACAAAATGTTGCTCGGTATATTATTGATCTATGGTAAAAGTTTCAGATTTTTCCGATAAGTATAAACCCTAATTTTGCCTTTCCCCGGCCAATTCGTAAAATTTGAAACCCTAATTGAATTTTAATTAATTTTAGTTTAATAATTCGGTTAATTGGGAAAGGGGATATAATTTCATGGGTCAGTGGCTATTTTTAAAAATTATTGGATTAAAATTTTGAATGGTTTCGTTAATTTTAATCGCACTTAAACCAAATTATTGAAAATCTGAAATTTAAATGTTAATGAACGATTTAAAGCTTCGGATTTTATTAATTAAAAGTTCAAATTTTTAATGTTGATTCGATCATTCATAAAAATTTGAATAATTTTAGCCTTTGATTTAATATTTTACGAAATTGGATTGTCGTTAAAGTTTATTAAATCGTCAAAAATCGTTGTTTTTCGAAAATAAAAATCGTAACTTTTTGAAAAATAATATTAATGCAAGTTCGTGAAATTAAATCTATTTTTAATTGAGTTGGTCCGTATCACGAACCAAAGGCACGAACACGATGTGTGGTGGACGTATGGCTCGACGAGCCATACGTGCTGCTATGCGATGGCCGAGCCGCAGCGACCCGGCCAGCAACAAGCGTGCTGCGTGCCTCGTGCGCGCTGGGCGAGGAAAGGGGCAGGAGATTGCTTGCGGAGGCTGCAACGAAGCAAGGCACAAGGCCCTACGACATCCAGCGCAGCGATGCACAACGACGCAGCGCAGGGGCAGCGATGGCTGCGGTTACGCGCGCGCGTGATCATCTAGGGATCAAACCTCTCAGATTGGTCTGAGAAAAGTGTCGAAACCAAGAAATGCATGTAGAAAACACGGGCACGCTTGACAGCCGAATGGGAATCCTCATGATCGATTCTCAATGACAAAACATAGGCCAAATCAGAGTAGGGTATCCCCTTTCCTTTATACTCCAACATTCGCCAGGCCAGCCACGATCCAACGAGACCCTCCACCGTCTCCGCCGAAGGCGTCGAACCATCTCTAGGTAGAAGGACCAGAGTCCCGGAAAAAGAAATATCAGGTCAAGGCAATAAAGTCCTCTGGGGTGATCGCCATCTCTCCCCAAGGAAAATGAAAGGTGTTGGTAAGCACTACGGGATACAAGGAGCTGGTTACCACCTCCACCAGGGCATCGCGATCCAGAGAGTCGAGCGTATCAGAGAGCGTCGAAACCCCGTGGAATCGACAGTAGTCGTCAGAATCAACCACGCCCGCCCTAAAATGGGATACGACGTGGTGCTCCAAATCCTATTGGAGCTCCTGCCCATCGAACACCATGGGAACCTCCAAAAGCGGCTCCCTAGGCATCTCCTCGTCCTCCCTCGCTCCTCCCGCAAAGGAAGAAGAACCTCGAAGAACCGACCGTTGTGATGTGGATCGCCGCAGCGCGCGTGTCTGCCCATGGCGCACCCCAGTGGACTCTCGTCTCAATGGACATGTCTCTCGTGCGTCTTGAGACCCCGACCGTACAGTAAGGCCAGAAGCATCCCTCTCGTCCCCCGGGGCGAGATGATGCTCGTCCGATATACTATTTCCGCAATGAAACAAAAATATTAAGGATGATAACCTAACCAAACGAATAGCACCTACTATTCTAAATTCAAAGCACATTCTGCTTCAATGGAGTCAAACAATTATGTTCCCTAAATGTGAACATGCTACTAAGTTTGAAATAGTAGTACATCCATATGTGCAAAATCCGCCCAAACAAACTTCAAACTGAAAATTATGCAATTTTCTAGACCGCATATAACACATGCAACAAGCCAAAAGCATCTACATGACATCCCAAGAATCAAATTCGGAGTATACTTAGGGGCTAGTTCAAACAAGCCATAAATTGATGAAAATTGATAAACTTGCGAAAAATGACACGCAAAAACACTTAAACATCAAATTGAAGCAACTAATTGCAAGAAATTGGGCCAAAATCGAAAAGTCCCAAATCAATTTAAGCATGAATTTCGTACAAAATTTTACTTAAAAGAATAAACCAAAACTCAAGAAAATTCTAAATCACTTACATAAATGTGGTCTAGGATTACTTGTGAACAATTTTGGTGAAGAAATCAACAAGAACCGAGCAAAGATCAACAAGCAATAGAGAGAGGAAGCTTGCGAAAATGGTGAAAAGATAGCAGCAAAATGACAAAAAATGAATTGTGTACCTGAGTTTAAAGGAAACTAGCGCAAGAGATTTGTCGCGCCCAGGCAGTAGCACAACAATTTTCTCACGCTGAGCAGCACAACGCAAGAATACTTTTTGAGCCCAAAAAGTAATACTGACATATTCCTTGCAGACCACTTAGCCGTCGCCCAACTGCAAAACAACCGTTATACTTTACAATTTCCCTCCCGCGCAAAAAGTAACTGTTTTTCAAATTTATAATTTATTCAAAAAATAATAATGAAAATTGTAGGCCCACCAACAGGCCACGACCTCTCGGGAAGCGATCGTGATCCACTAACTGATCATGATTCCGATCATTCATCAATATTTCTTATTTCCTAAAAAGTAATGAATATCTTTAAAATTACTTTAAAAAAAAGAGTTTAAGTTCTCCGTTTTATTAAAAAAAGAAAAGGAGAGCAAGTTTTTTTTGTTTTTAACAAAAATTCTCATTTCCGAAAACGGGAGTTAGGACTAAAAAATATATATTTCCAAAATCAAAAGTTTTTCGCCTTCTTCTCAAAAGGCGAGAGCCGAAATTTTCAATTTCCTAAAAACGCGGGAGCCAAAGTTTTCTGCCTTCTTTCTCAAAAGGCGAGAGCTAAAATTTTCCGTTTTCTAATAAAACGAGTGACAAAGTTTTCACCCTTTTTTCTCAAAAGGCGAGAGCCAAAAATTTTAGTTTTCTACAAAAACGACGGCCAAGTTTCCCGCCTACTTTCCAAAAAAAACGAAAGCAAGTTTTTTTTTAATAAAAAAGATTTTTCCGTTTCCAAAAACGGGAGTTAGAAGTAATATATATATATATATATATATATCCAAAATCCAAAGTTTTCCGCCTTCTTTCTCAAAAGGTGAGAGAAAAAAAATTCCGTTTTCTGAAAAAAAAAAAGAGCCAAAGTTTTCCGCCTTCTTTCTCAAAAGGCGAGAGCCAAAAATTTCCGTTTTCTAAAAAATGATAGCCAATGTTTTCTGCCTTCTTTCTCAAAAGGCGAGAGCCAAACATTTATGTTTTCTAAAACGACAGCCAAGTTTCCCACCTTCTTTCCAAAAAGGCGAGAGCCAAGTTTCCCGCCTTCTTTCCGAAAAGGCGAGAGACGGGTTTTCCGCCTTCTTTCCAAAAAGGCAATAGTTGAGTCTTCCGCCTTCTTTCCAAAAAGGCGAGAGCTAACTTTTCCGCCTTCTTTCCAAAAAGGAGAAAGCCAAGTTTTTCGCTTTCTTTCTCAAAAAGAGAGAGCAAAGTTTACCGCTTTCTTCCTCAAAAAGTAGGACTGCCAAATTCCCATTCTATCTAAGTTTCTAAAATAAGCCTATCAAGTTTTCGAACAACTCTGCCTTTGTCTGAACACCTCCAATGACATTGTGAGGAGGTTCAAATTCATTCAACAAAGTATCAATGACTCGTGAGGAGAAATGTTGACTCGTAAGACCCTCGCATCCGTATCAATTTCCCAAAATTAGATTCACTAGACGCACTCCGTCTACCAATATTTTGATCTTCGTCTTAAAAAGACTCAATCAAAGTGGGAGCTAACTGTAGACACCTACATTTGGTGTCCGGCTATAAGATATAAGTTCGATGATGAAACGAGACATCCACTTGGCAAACCCATTCATTAACAAGCAACGAACATTCTAAGACTGACCGACTCTTTACCCAAACCCAAAGATTCTATGTATACTAACTATTATGAATAGTAGTTGCCTTCCTAAGTGTCTGCTAAAAATAGTTAGTCGTCCAAAGATGAATTTGTCAAAAGGATTATTGCATTCCAATTAGAATTCCGAAGCATAAAGGAATATTAGTTTCACTTCAATAAATTTCCTAGAAAAGATCGAAAATTAAGCATTAGGGAATTCTAGTTGCATTCCAATTAAATTCCTAAAAGCCTTAAAAAATAAAACAAAATAAAAGGATAAAATAGATTTTTAGTTGAAAATTATTGAAAATAAGGATTGAAACGTAAAAGAGTTCTAATACGGCATGAAACCGAATTAAACTTCGAACAAAAGAGATAAAACACATGAAAAAAGATTAGTGGGCGAGAAATTTCTTGCGCACAGGGCCCATAGCAGTTAGTCCCTCGCGCCAGCATTTGTGCGCAAACAACATCTCGCGTACCTGTTTTAATTCAACTCAAAAACAAACTCTAAAGAAAATATGGCGCAAGCACCTGTGCGAAAGGCATTTCTCACACCCAGGTGTTGTGCGCGAATGATTTGTTGCGCCAACTTGCTTTTCAGCGTCCCTCAAATTCTGACAATTCCTATCTTTAACAACACTATTTCCTATAAATAGGGCCTTAATTAGCCGTGTAAAGAGCACCATCATTCATTCTTATACTATACCCAAGCTACAAGCCTAAGCCTAAGCCTAAGTTACCTAGACGTCCTTATAATCGTCCCGTACACTCGGTATTCTACGCGTTCCGCCATAATTGACTCTTGTTAAGTGGAACTCTGCCGGTATAAACACTCAAATTAAGCCTGAGTCCAGTCAAGTCGAGGAAAGTTAAATAAATAAAAGGAAAGCGAGTAAAGCCAAGTGGTCAGTTTTCTGAGAATCGCAATATAGCCAAAAACTATATTGTAACGTGCCATAATCTGATTTATTGTTTTTATCACCATTATAAATCTGTCAAACATAATCTGATTATTTATCAAGCCTAATAAGATATTCCTTGGACAATATGGATTATTGTTAGGTACCTTAAATCAATTTACATCACTCTTTGACGATTGTTAGTTAATATTTGTGCATTAAAAGAAAATTAGATTAGTAATTTAGTCTAACGCATGTCCCATCTTCGTTACATTGAACTAGTAACGACCGCTTCATGGGCTAATATGTGGCACTCCCCGTATTAGTAAATGTCCCCCGAACCATCAATCTCTATTCCGCTTGATGTATGTTGAGAGATTCCCACATCAGGAATCACAAGGGAACCTAAGGCCATTGTGGTCAAATACGTTGAGTCTGGGTCTCACAAGCTTGTACTCAGGCATCACAACAACCGGGTCTTGTCAGTTTTGTAAAACTGAATGGCGACTCCATAAACTAGTAAAAAGAGGCTAATTGCCCAGAGTTAGTCTGATTTTACTTAATATTGCTTGCCACACCTCCACGAGGGAAGAAATAAGAAAAGGCCTTAAACCCGTCTTTACCGACCCCCCTCACACCACCCCCTGGTTATTGTTTCCACGATTTATTTTTGGACTGTAATAGGCTTTATGCTCCAACTCTATTATATAAATCCCCATCTAATTCACCTTATTTCTCCTTATCGGATCTGATCCCAACTTATTTTTCTGATCTGATCTGATCTGAAATTATTTTTTCTAATCTGATATGATCTGAATTGATCTATCTTATCTGATTCATAATTAAGATTTAATATCAAAAACTACGATTATTAATATTAAATGATTTACATTAAAATAAATTTTATTCAAATTTATAGCACGAAGATTTATAATTAAAAATTATTTATTTAACTTTATTCATTATTTAACTATTTCATATATTCGATAGACATGGCCTGAATGGATCGGTTCTAATTTGGACGTGATCTGGACATACCGTTTTTTATATGGACATTATGGTTCTGACTTGGACATTATTTAGACACACCGTTATTGATCTGAACGTATGGGTTCTGATCTAGACATGATCTGTATAGATCAGTTCTGATCTAGACATGAGCTGTACAGATCATTTCTGATCCGGACATGATCTGCACATACCAGTTCTTATCTAGACATAATGATTCTGATGTGGACATGATCTGCACATACAGATCATCCCGGTTCTGATCTTGACATATCCGTTCTAATCTGGACATGATCTGTACATATCGGTTCTGATCTGGATATGAGCTGTACAGATTAGTTTTAATCTGACATGATCTGCACATACCGTTTTTGATCAGGACATAATGGATTTGATCTGGATATGAAGGTTCTAATCTGGACATGATGGTTTTAATCTGCACATGATCTGCACATACCGATCATACCGATTTTGAAAATACAAGTTCTAATCTGGACATATCAGTTCAAATCTAGACAATATCTGGACATATCGATTCTGATCTGGACATGATCCGCACAGATCGCTTCAAATTTGGGCATGACCTCTATAGATCGATTCTGATCTTGACACATTTTGTACATATTTGGACACAATTTGTACAGTGCTAGGCACGATCAGTACAGATCAATTCTGATCTGGATATATCGATTCAGATCTGAACATAATATGTACCGATCGATTCTGATTTGCATATATTGGTTCTGATCTGGACATGATCTATAAAAATTGGTTAAGATTTGGACATGATCTGATCATATCAGTTCTGATCTGGACCTATCGATACTCCGGACATGATCTATATAGACCAGTTCTGATCTGGACATGATATGTACAAATCAGTCTTAATCTGGACATATCGGTTCTGATCTGCACATGATCTTTACATATCGGTTCTTACTGGACATGATCAGATTTACTAGTTTTGATCTGGACATATCGGTTCAGATCTAGACAATGACATTTTTCTTATTAAAGAAATAATAGTAATAATAACAATGATATAATAATAATAATAATAATAATAATAATAATAATAATAATAATAATAATAATAATAATAATAATAATAATAATAATAATAATAATAATAATAATAATAATAATAATAATAATAATAATAATAATATTTCTCGAGGGGGCCCAGATTGTATCTCGACTCCCCTCCAACTTCTTGTAGTCCACTTGATCTTTGTAGCTTGTTAAGCATGTAACGTTTTGGTGTTTTCTTATAATAATAATAATAATAATAATAATATTTCTCGAGGGCTATTAGGTTAGATGTTAAGGGAGTGGGGGTTTCCCGGAGCTGGTGTTTCGATTGACCGGAGTACTTCCAGTTGGGTGAATGGAGAGCTACCAGGTGGGTGGCCGACTATTCAGGCAAAAACTAAGAGCCTTAGTTTCCATATACGATGTTTTTGCGATACACGGTGTTGGTGATATACGGTGTTTTTGCGATATACGGTGTTGGTGGTTTAGGAATTCAGGGGTGGTGGCTCGGCACAATGGCGTTGGTGAGGTGGTTCGTTGGGGAAGCGTAGGTTCTTTGCGGAGGTGGTTAGTGTTATCCCACTTTTTGGACTAACGACATAACCGTTCTAACGTTTGATCATGTCGTGTCAGCCAGGTCCTGTCGTGTCGCAGGTAAACACAGCTCCAGGGAGATACGTCCGACGTAGCATCGTACGACGAGGTATAAACGACGAAGGACAGGCGACAAAGTACAGGCAACTGAGACGCGTCCTCAAGAAACGGGTTGATAAAGATAAGTTAACCTAAAGCCCATGATAGGTAGCGCCGTCAAGCTAGCAAGAACGAGTCCAAGACATACGCGAGAAGCGCGGAGGCGGTTGAAGACTGAAGAGACGTGTGACAAAGATACTCCTATCTTTGTGGGATTTTCTCAACCGATTAGACCGTTGAGAATATCCTATAAAAGGACGAAGATAATGACAAGCAAAGCACGTTCACTCAAGCACTCAAACTCTTAAGCTATAAACTGTTTCAGCATTCATTATTGTACTTTAGGTTTTTAATATCGATTCTCAGAAAGAAGAGCATAAACAATCACATAGAATACTTAGTGGATTGATAGCCTCATAGCTATCCGCGGTTTTTTACCTTATTCCTGGGTTTTCCGCGTCAACACTCCTCTGTGTCGTGTCTCTTTATTTGTGTCGTTGATTCTTTGCTTAGTTAGTGTCGACCCTAGCCGAAAGTCGCCCCCATACGAATTTTGGCATAAACAATTTGGCGCCGTCTGTGGGGACATTAACTAGGTTTTACACAAAAGCACCCCTTTCACCATGACTACTGGAGAGATGACGATCGCAGAGATGAAAGCGGCTTACGAGAAAGCCCAAGCCGAGCTAGCCCAAGAGAGGGCATCCAATGAAACCCTCCAGAAAGAGCTCAAATCTGTAAAGAGCAACAAGCACCTGTCCCGCTACAAAGGTGGGAAGCCAAAAAAGCTAACGTTCGAGATGCCCGATGACTTTGAAGATGTGACCGACGATGAGGAGGAAACCCGTGAGGAAGAAGACAAAGAAGCTCCCGATCCGGTGACCCAACGTCTGAACAAGATGGATGCACGCATGACGAAGCACTATTCCCGCCTGATGAAGTTGATGACCAGGTTCCCCGGGGCACCTACACCAGTGGAGACCGAGCCGACCGACGGGTATGCCGCGTCGCCGTTCTGCGAAGCGATCGCTAGAGTGACAGTTCCGCACACACTCCGGCTCCCAACCTGGACCACCCTGTACGACGGGACATCCGACCCCTATAGGCACGTCAACTTCTACAAGCAGCGCATGTGGCAGATCGGGATTCCGCACGACCTAGTGGAACCTGTTATGTGCAAATCATTCGGCGGCACCCTTGATGGAGCAGCTTTGGAATGGCTCACGAACGTCCCTCCCAGATCCATCTCCTGTTTGTCCGATCTCATCAATGCCTTCTACCAACAATTCGCCAGCAGTCGCCAGTTAGAAAAACAAACCAGTGATCTCTATCGGTTGGTTCAAGGGCCAACCGAGTCGGTACGCGATTATTTTAACCGTTTTAATTGTGAAAAAATTGGTATAAAAAATTGTGATGTCAGGACTGCTATTGAGGCGTTCAAGAGAGGCCTCATCCCCAATTCGGAGCTATACCGGGAAATAACCAAATACCCCTGTGCAACTTTCGAAGAGGTGCGATCAAGGGCCACCGCCCAGATGCGAATCGAAGACGACGAGGTTATCCGAACAGCATCTCAACGATCGATAGGGGGCAGCAGCGACAGAAGATCGTACACCCCAAGGAACAACAATTGGCGACACCAACCATATGTTCGGCAAAACCAGGTGCGACGTACCAAAGATTAGTCAACAAGATGTTTAAAGACCAACTCGGAGACACAATGGAGGTATACATTGACGACATGCTGGTGAAATCGAGGAAGGCTGACGATCACGTGGAACACTTACGACAATCCTTCGACATACTAAAAAAGTACGGTATGAAACTTAACCCGACTAAATGTTCTTTCGGAGTGTCCGCAGGAAAATTCTTAGGTTACATCGTCACCCAACGAGGAATCGAGGCCAGCCCCGACCAAGTGCGCGCGATCATCAACATTCAATCCCCGCGGAACATAAAAGAGGTACAGCGCTTGACAGGGAGAGTGGCGGCACTAAACCGTTTTATATCGCGGTCGTCGGACAAGTGTCGATTATTTTACGACGTCCTGCGCAAAAACAAGGGGTTTAACTAGTCCGACGACCACGAAGCAGCCCTGCAAAACCTCAAAAAATACATGATGTCGCCACCCCTCCCATCCAAGCCAAAAGAAGGAGAAGTCTTACAACTCTATTTAGCCGTTAGCTCGACGGCAGTCAGCGCGGTCCTAGCTCGAGAAGACGAAGCACAACAACTACCCATTTATTACATCAGTAAGTCACTACTGGAAGCAGAGACCAGGTATTCCTCCCTCGAAAAACTCGTTTTAGCACTCGTTACCGCAGCCAAAAAACTAAGGCATTATTTTGAAACTCACCAAATAGTGGTGATGACTAACTATCCAATCAAGATTGTGATGCGTAGGCCAGAACTGACAGGTCGAATGGAGAAGTGGACAATGGCACTAGGAAGGTTCGACATCAAGTATCAACCAAGGACGGCTGTAAAATCACAGGCCCTAGCAGATTTTGTGGCTGACTTCAGCCCCGACTTAGAGAGGATAGCAGACGACGAAGTCAAACTCATCAACAACATAGAAGGAATATGGACACTCTTCGTCGACGGCTCATCTAACTTTCGTGGTGCAGGTTTAGGCGTCGTACTGAAGTCACCACAAGGGGACATGATAGCACAGGCAATCTGCTGCGATTTCAAGGCAACTAACAACGAAGCAGAATACGAGGCGCTAATCGCCGGAATGACATTAGCTATGGAATTAGGGGCAAGCGGACTCAACATCTTCAGCGACTCACAACTAATCGTCAACCAGATTAATGGCGACTATGAAGCTAAAGACCTAAAAATGACCTTGTATCTCGAGAAAGCAAAAGAATTAACTTCCAAATTCAAACCCTTCTCCATCAAACAAGTCCCAAGAGACCTAAACACGCAAGCCGACGCCCTTGCCAACCTAGGATCCGCACTCAGAAAATCACCATTCTCGACCATACCTCTAGTACACCTACTGTCGCCAGCCGTCGAAAAAGACATACCACAAGACGCCAGCCTCGTCCTATCAACCTTAAACACAGACAATTGGACCAAACCCATCTTCGATTACCTAAAGCACGAAACTCTACCCGACGACAAGCTAGACGCCAGAAAGATACTTTTCAAAGCTTCACGATATGTTATTTTGCAGGACGTACTATTTAAGCGATCAGCAAACGGAATGTTGATGCGATGTGCCGAAGAAATCGAATGGGAAATACTATTGAAACAATACCACGAAGGAGAATGCGGAGGACACGAAGGAGGACGAAGCTTATCAACCAGAATCAAAAGAAATGGATACTATTGGCCAGCAATGCTTAAGGACGCCATGAGGTACGTATCCAAGTGCGACAAGTGCCAACGACACGCAGGTATGACACATAAACCATCCGAATTTTTGCACCCAACCCTAACTCCGTGGCCTTTCATGAAATGGGGGATGGACATCGTCGGCAAATTGCCCGTCGCCCCAGGACAAAAGGTCTTCATGTTAGCCCTAACAGATTATTTTTCCAAGTGGATAGAAGCAGGTGCATTCCAACAAGTAAGGGACAAAGAGGTATGCTCGTTCATATGGACTAACATAATATGCAGGTTCGGAATACCGTCAGAAATCATCTGCGACAACGGATCACAATTCATCAGCGACAAAACAAGAGCTTTCTGCAAAACATGGAACATCGAGCTAAAGACATCGACGCCCAGATACCCCCAAGCAAACGGACAGGCGGAATCCAGCAACAAAACGATCATCGCTTCGCTGAAAAAGCGGTTGGACGACAAGAAGGGGCGATGGGCAGAAGAACTACCATCCATCCTATGGGCCAACAGGACGACGCCTAGGACGGCGACAGGACAGACTCCCTTCTCACTCGTTTACGGGTGCGAAGCAGTACTTCCCCCTGAAGTGACGTTGCCCAGTGCACGATATGGACTCATGACGCCGGAGCAAAACGACGTAGAACTCAGCGAAAACCTCGACAACACAGAAGATCTCAGGGAAGCAGCGTTGATAAGAATGGCGTCACAACAACAGATCGTGGCAAAATGCTTCAACAAAAATGTCAAAGTGAAAATGTTCAAAGAAGGAGATTGGGTACTGCGCAAAGTATTCCAAAACACGAAAGAATTAAACGCAGGTAAATTAGCACCAGCTTGGGAGGGACCGTACTTGATCGACAAAATCGTCGGAAAGGGGGCATACAGACTCATTACCAAAGATGGCAAGTCGGTCCCCCGAAGCTGGAACGCAACACATCTTAAACTTTACCATTTTTGAAATCTCGTCGTAACCAATTCTATCAGACATCGTATCATCGTCTTTATTTTTCTTTATCGTTTTATTTTCGTTTAAAAACCATTACTGACTTAAGCATCGCAGGGCCGTTGGCATCCCCAACGGCCAATCCTCCTAGCGACCCATGTTTTCTTTTGCAGAATGCAAGACGCACGACGAACGACATCCATAAGCAACAACGTACGACTCAGAACGAAATCGCGAGAGACAACGAACAAACAGCGCAGGTATGATTTTACACATCGGTCGATTCAATACTTATTACTTGCAAAGCATCTGCTACACGAAACTAAAACATCAAAACGCAACGGGATAACCATAAGGAACAAACGACTAAGAAAAGAAAAACAAACTTATCATACACGACGCGCGACCCCTAAGGCCACGACTTCCGAAATTCAAACACAAAACATTATCCAAACACCGTATCGCCGCTACCGACGACGGATAAAAACATTCCAAACACGAAAACAAAAACACAAGTCATCCAAACCACCTCGTCGTCGCCATCGACGACGAGTAAAGAAGTTCACAAACAAAACACAAAAACCAACAGAAATTCGAAAACTACCTTCTTCCTGAATAGAGGCCACGGCTTCCTGCTCCGACTCCTGCTCTGGGGGCACGACGGGCACCTCCACCGACGCCACGTCCAACGTCTCGTCTTGAGAAACGACGACGAGGGCCTCCTCTTCGCACCCAACAGCTAGAACCTCCCCCTCTTGGTCCGGAACAGGCGCACTCACCACCAACAAAGCCGCATCCACCTCTGTCGCCTCAGTACTAGCAGTGTCAGCCGTCTTCGCTAACTCTTCCGGATCCACCACAGGCACCGACAGGTCAGCCATGGTACCGCCATTAGCCAGATAGTCGTCCACCTCCTTTTGACACGGCCAAAGGCTAGTCTCCCCAATCAAGCAGGAATACATCATCTGCGCCCGCGTCCTCCATATAGCGAGAGCCTCGACGTCCTTCGCCTCCTCCTGCAGGGCGTCGTACAAACTCCTCAATCCATCCAACTCCTCCGTCGTCGAGGCCAGCTCTTCCTTCACTTTCTCCAGATCTTTAGCCACGTCGGCTAACTGCTTATCCTTACCCTTCAATTGATCACCCTTGGCCTTAACCACCGCAGCAAGGTCCACGACCTTCTTCTCAGCAGCTTTCAACTTCGCTTCCCACGACGCGGCCGCCTTCTTCGCCGTCGCTGTCAGCTGCCTCGCATTCGTCACCTCGTCGCACAGCAACGAACACTGCCTACGTACAGCCAAGGCAGCCTGCGACGCCTGCGCAAAACCAATGCCAAAACAGATTTACACAACACACATCTTTCGCAAACAAAAAAAAAAAAAAAAAAAAAAAGAAGAAGAATAAACTAAATAAAACTCACCTGCAGACTAAGCTCAGCGGCGTCCGACGCGACAGGAAGAGGATCCACCTCGTGATATCGTCGATACGTCGTAGGCAAGATCAAGCGATCAGCGAAAGGCCATATAACCGACGCCTCTTCATCACCCAAGAAGCTTAGGGGAAAAGTGATAACCGTATCCTCGACAGGATCCGTCTCGACAAGACGCTTCTTGGCCGACGAAGTAGACACTTTACTAACGTCGACAGCAGCAGACGACGCCTTGAACGGCTGTGGAGGCGACGACGAAGCAATCGGATGAAAGCCTTCGGCCCCTATGACGACAGGCGTCTCGGCCGACGAACCTATCGCAGAAAACCGAGGTACGACCGTCATACCTCGTCCACCAGAAGTCGAGGACGACCTCAATCGCTTCCTTGCACGCTCCTGAATCTCGCTCTGAGACATCCTCGTCACAGGCCTAGACGACAGAGTATGCTCTACACCCAATACAAAAAATCAAGGTCAAACATTATCCAAAGCAAAAACAAAAATATATACAAACCCCGAAATAAACAAACGACAAATACCTGAGTTGTCAGCCATATCGCCTACTTCACCTTCGGCGGACGATGAGTTTGCCACTACCTCCTCAAGCAAATCCAACCTTTTCCAACGACGAGTCAGTTGACCTGATTCCTCGTCTATTTCCTCCTCCTCGGCGACGTCGCCTGACCGGTTCGCCTCCTGCTCGTCTAAAAACTCTCCGTCGCGACTAAAAGACCTATCCTCGACAGAATAACCCAAGAACTTCCGATACTTATCCTCAGAATCAGCGTTCAACTCAGTCAACGACGACGCCTTGACAACTGCAAAACAAAACCAAGTAAGGTGACGTTCAGTAAAACGACGAGAAACAAAGATAAAACGACACATTTACCTTCCATCGTACATCCCTCGACCAGAAACCGCCCTTTATCTCCCAGAGAATCTTTGCCTACAAAGACAAAACGACTCTGCCAACCCCTGTCGTTCACACCTAAACCAACACCTAAGTTCGTCTTCCCCTTCTTCGTAACCAAGGTATACCTACAACACTTCTGCAGTGCTAGGTCGTAAGTGTACATCAAGTCAGACAGGTCAAATGGCGTACGCCAGTTCGCAGTACCTCCGTGCACCACCGTGAAAACCCGCCATATCTGGGGCATCAACTGACCCGGGCTCAAATGGAAAACCTCGATAAAGGACCTAACTAGAGGAGTGAAAGGAAATTTGAAGCCAATTGTGAACGGATACTCATACATAACCACATACCCCTCTGGACAGTCAAAGGCTTCCTCATCCGAGCCGGGAATCTTCACTTCCGCCGACGGCGGCAAACCAGCAAGTTCAACAAAAGCCGCCGGATCCACCACAGTAGAATATATCGGGTTAAGGGACTTAACCCGAGTGGAACCCGACTCCCCCTTTCCTCTCGCTACAACCGACTTAGATCTACCCATCTCACTTACAAAAATCTACAAGGAAATCGAAAAAGAAAGCAAATTTTACCTGAAATCGAACAAACTCAGTGCGAAAATCGACTTCTCTTTCTCCCTCTTCTCTCTCCTGCTTTCGGATCTAGAAATTTTTTGAAAAAACTTGGTGTGAAGAACTTTATTGCATGTCGTGAATTGGTATTTATTACTCTGGAATTTTGAACGGTTTTATCCCACGAACTAGGCAGTTGGAGACGGTTTTTTAATTTGAATTGTTTCTTTTGCTCTGTGTGACTCCGCAAATTCACAATTGGGGGCAAACTGTTATCCCACTTTTTGGACTAACGACATAACCGTTCTAACGTTTGATCATGTCGTGTCAGCCAGGTCCTGTCGTGTCGCAGGTAAACACAGCTCCAGGGAGATACGTCCGACGTAGCATCGTACGACGAGGTATAAACGACGAAGGACAGGCGACAAAGTACAGGCAACTGAGACGCGTCCTCAAGAAACGGGTTGATAAAGATAAGTTAACCTAAAGCCCATGATAGGCAGCGCCGTCAAGCTAGCAAGAACGAGTCCAAGACATACGCGAGAAGCGCGGAGGCGGTTGAAGACTGAAGAGACGTGTGACAAAGATACTCCTATCTTTGTGGGATTTTCTCAACCGATTAGAGCGTTGAGAATATCCTATAAAAGGACGAAGATAATGACAAGCAAAGCACGTTCACTCAAGCACTCAAACTCTTAAGCTATAAACTGTTTCAACATTCATTATTGTACTTTAGGTTTTTAATATCGATTCTCAGAAAGAAGAGCATAAACAATCACATAGAATACTTAGTGGATTGATAGCCTCATAGCTATCCGCGGTTTTTTACCTTATTCCTGGGTTTTCCGCGTCAACACTCCTCTGTGTCGTGTCTCTTTATTTGTGTCGTTGATTCTTTGCTTAGTTAGTGTCGACCCTAGCCGAAAGTCGCCCCCATACGAATTTTGGCATAAACAGTTAGTTGGGGACACGGTGTTGTTTTATTGGCGGCGTTGGTTGCGCGTGTTCGTTGGTGACCTGTGCGGAGGTGGTTCGTGTGTTCTTTGGTTGTGTGTTTGTTCAACGGTATTGCTCCCTTTGTTCGGTGGTTGTGTGTTTTCATTGGGGTTGTTTCTGTAGTATGGGGTGTGGTGTGTGTACTTTGGTAAGGGACCAACAATCCCCACTGTTGTACCGCGGTATAGGGCCTCAGCCACAGGCTTGCCGTCGAGTTCGCTGCTTCTCACTTTTCGCTGCTGCATTTTTGTCCATTGTTGAGGTTGTTTCTATTCGTATTGTTGAGGTTGTGTCATTTGTTCTTATTGTTGCTAGTTTTGCTGGATTTGTCTTCTTTTTCCCTCTTGCTAGTCTTTTGTTTTCTTTTGCCCTCTTTTGCTAGTCTTTTGTCTTTCAGTTGTAGTTTTGTCTTGTAGCTAGTTGTTTGTCTTGTTCTTCTTTTGGTATTGTTCTTATCATGGCTTGTCTGGTTGCTGTCAGGATCTCTTGTCCTCTAAAAGGTTGTGATGGGTGTAATAGTGGAGGTGGTAGGGGGCTTACCAAGAAGTATTTTATTGACCACTTAGGCTATCTTATTTTAAGAGTGTTGATTTGAAGATGTAGACACCTAATTTGTGTCTCCCCTTTGGGATGATGACGATACCATTATCCTTGTTAGGTGATTGGAGTAACTCCAGGCAGAAATTCTAATTGCTAAGAACACCTCCAAAATCCAAGGTCCAAAATCCAATCCCTGAGGCTGTTCCCCTCCCGGAACTCGGTACAAAATACAACTTCCAAAATCCAATTTCAAAATCCAAGTACAATCTCAACTAGTAGACCATCCCATTGGTTTTACTAGGCCTTTTCCACTCAAAATCATATAAGGAAAATCAAATTCGGGCGCCGACCCACAAAACCGAGCATGCCGGGCCCCGCCCCGTAAAACCGGAATTCAAAAACCTGAGAAAGGCTTGTTTTTAGACGCTAAACGATGCCTTAACTTCCAAGAAAATACAAAACTCCAAACCTAGTACTATTCGTACAACAGGTACAACGCTACAAGACGAAACAACGACAATTCCCTGTCCTTGCTTTGGCGGCATTCAAGCCCCGTCAGCAGCGCACAGTGCTGGCCAGGCGCCAGGCGCTGGCGTGTGCTGGTGTTTTGCACCATTCCCTCCTATAAATACCCCTCATTTCCATAGAAAAAAGGGAGAGCACAACAATACAACGTCGTAATTTCGACATTACGCCTAAAAAATACAACTCAAAACTCCTCAAAACACATACAAAATTCCTAAAATCCAAAGCAATTGGGAGCTCTTGCCTAAATCTAACTAGGTAAATCCGAATCCCATTCTAATCTACTATGTTGCTTTGATTTCCAAATAATTAGCAAGTTGGTGTTTTTTAATCAATAAAAAACACCACTTGTAACAATCACACATGTTTTCCAAAAATACAAACTTTTTCAAAATACAAAATACAATTTTCAAAGATTCAAGGATGTCCAAGTTGTTTACAATCATCTCTTGGGCTAGAATCACCATCAAACATGGGGTAATCAAAGATAAACACCTTTTAACATTTAAAGGTTTAGTCTTTGAGATTCAAAACTCCATTTTCAATATACAAGTTCAAGTCTTCAATTTTCAAAGATCTTGCCATGTTTAGGGTTATTCATAGTTATTTCCCTAAACTAGGATCATTTCAAGTTCAAATTTCAATCATTTTAAGTTCAAATTTGAATCATTTCAATTTCAAATATTTCAATATTCAAGCTTTCAATTTCAAGTTTAATATGCAAAATCTAGGATATTTGGGTTGAGAAACCTCTCCCAAGTGAGATTTTTGGCTTTGAATTCGTGTCGGGCGCACTTATTTTTAAGGAGCCGCTTGGCGTTCGAATCTCATGTGCCCAAGTACAAATTTCAATTAGGCACCTTTCAATATTGCAATTTCAATATCGCACCTATCAATATCGCACTTTCAATATCGCACTTTCAATACCGCAATTTCAATTTCGCAATTTCAATTTCGCACTTTGAATTCTGCATCTTTACTTGCCTAGTACATTTCTAGGCAATGTGGACCTACTCCCTAGTCCTTTTCTAGGGGGTCTTGTATTTAATAATTCCGCACTTTATTTAGTATTGTGATGTTGCTTTATGTGCTTTATCGCTTTCATCACCAACATGCTAAATACAACAAAATACAAAGGTTACATCACGCTTAACGAAGATATTTTTGGACAAACCGGCCTTAGATTCCTTAAATCAATCTTTAAAGCAAAGTGACCACCGTACAATTAGAAATTCTATTTTTCTCTAAAACTCAAACCCACATAGTCTAATCTTAGGGTTTATTTTCGAACTAATGTTGTGCCAACGTACTTGAATATTTCTAAAGCTCGCCGAATAAGCATTTTCGTTCCCGAGCCCGGATCTCACCCATCCGTTTCAAGGATTCAAGGCCTTATCCAAAAATAGAGTCATTTGCGGTCTTTCCAAACAAGACCTTAAATAAAGTTTGGTGGCGACTCCTTCGAGGTGCAAAAGTTCAAACGGTTCTCTAAACGAGCCGGCCGGCCTACAAACCCCCCTTGTAGGAAACGGGAAAAAAAAAACCCCTACAATTCTGGCGACTCCACTAGGGACTTTCTAGTTTCAAATTCGAAAATGCGAGCACATTTCGAGCAACCAGCCACTGATCTGTCGAAGTACTGGATGCCAGCATTGGCGCCAGACGCAGCCCCTGCGCCGAACGCCACTGCCTGCATCCAGGACAGTGGCTCACAGTGGCTTGTCTCCCAAGCCTCGTGAACGAGTGCCGAAAAACGGGATTTACAAATACAAATTCAAATACGATTTAAATTTCAATTTCTAGGCATTTCATGCATTTTTCGAAAACCATATTGTGCAAAATGAATTTCTACCTTTGCCCAAACGGATGTGTTCTACATTCGGGCTAGCCCCAGGGGCAACGAAATGGTGACTCTCCATACGGTTCCCGACCAAAGTGTGTGACCATTTCCGCGACTACCGAAACTTGGCATTTGCTTGACATTCCCGATGTCAAGTATGGAGGTCGTCTGCCGACACACACTTCCCTTAGGCGGAATGTAAATGCTTGTCGCCGGATCCGTCTCTTAGCCAAGTACCTTTTGACACCCAAAGCCGACCACTTGCATCATACAAAACTTAGACCGACCTTAGGTTGAGAACTTTGCATGTCGCATTCATATTCATGATTAGTGTGACAACGTGCTACTTGTGCATTGTGGGGGCGTCTTTGCACGCGTGAATGGCTAACCTCGAGTTCTAGCTTGCCAAAACCAATTAGCCTCCAACTAGGAAACCAAAACCTTAGGAGCATCATTCAAACCTTATGCATCTAAATCGCCGATTTTAGGGTCTTTAAGAGTGTCACTCCATTTGATTCAAAACCCTTAAACACGCCTCACGCACAAATTCAAAATTCAATCCAACGGCGTCATAATGCCGGATTTTCCAGTCCAAATTTCGAGTTTCGAGTTCAAGTTCAAATCTTCTAATTCAAAACCACAATTTTCAAGTCCAAATCCAACGGCGCCATAATGCCGGATTTTCCAAACTCAAGTTTCGATTTTCGAGTCAAATTCAACCCAACGGCGTCATAATGCCGGATTTCCTAGTCTTCAAGCTTCAAGTCTTCAAGCATCAAAGTCAAGTCGCCAATTTCAAGTCTCAAAACCTCAAAGTTCAAATGCCAAAGTTCATGACCGGCATAATGCCAACTTTTCAACTCCAACTTTCAAACCTCAAATTCTATGTTAATCTTTCGAATTTCAAGTCCTATGCTCAAAACTTCAATCCACGGCGACATAATGCCGGATTTTCCAAATACGAAGCTTCATGTTCTACATAAAAAATGCATCCCTTTCCGTTTCAAAATTCAAACTTCGAGTCAAGTTCAAATTCTACGGGTTGAAATTCCCCAGAAATAATACAAGTTCAAGATTCCATCCAACGGATTGAAAATCCCCTGAAATAATACAAATTCCAATAGGTTGAAATTCCCTTGAAATACTCCAATTCCAATAGGTTGAGAATCCCCTAAAATATTGACGGGTTGAAAATCCTCTAAAATAATACAAACCCAAGTCCAAATATTTCCAACGGGTTGAAAATCCCCTGAAATAATACAAGTTCAAATTCTACGGGTTGAAACTCCCCTAAAATAATACAAGTCCAATTTTCCAACGGGTTGAAACTCCCCTGAAATAATACCAATTCCAATTCTCAAGCGGGTTGAAATTCCCTTCAAATATTCCAGATTCAATGGGTTGAAACTCCCCTAAAAAAGAATTTTTGACGGGTTGAAATTACCTTTAAATAATACAAAATCAATTCTCTTTCAATCGGGTTGAAATTCCCTTCAAATACTCCAAGTCCAATGGGTTGAAATCCCCCTGAAATATTGACGGGTTGAAATTACCTTTAAATAATACAAAATTCAATTTCCTAGTACAACTCCGATTTCCAAATTCTCGAGCAGGTTGAAATCCCCTTCAAATAAGTCCAATTTCCAATAGGTCGAAATATTCCTTTTCCAAGTTCTAGTACAAGAGCCAACTTTCACAAAAGAATGAACGCTCCTCTCAAACATTTCCAACGGGTTGCAAATCCCGAATACAAGTAAAAAATCCAAAATCCCCAATCTTCGGAGTGACACTTAGAGTCAAGTCTAGGTCTCATTCATTGCATGCATGTCATATCATGTGTCAGGAAGTCCAAGTTCTAAAATCGTCTGGTATGTTCTAACTATGAGTCCGAAGATCCTGTGGGTTCGTCGAAGAGGAGAAAGGTTGAAAAGAAATCCATCAGCCCTAGCTTCCCTCATAGCCGGCATCGAACGAGCAGCCAGTTCATCTCCTACAAATCAAAATCCCCGTCCCATTCAAGAAACAATCCAAATGTCTGCCTCCGATCAACTCGCTCAACTCCTAGCGGCTTTCGCCAGCCTCAGTGCCAATGTGGAGAGCATAAGCAACCGATTGGGTGTCGTAGAACAGGGCGCGCCCACTGATGACTTAACCAAGAAGATCGAGAGTCTTGTCAGTAAGGTTACCAATCAAGAGAACTACTTTGACACCTCAATGGAGGAGAACCTCAAGGGGAAGGCTAATCTGCCAGACAAATTCTCCGCCAATGACATTCCAAAGTTCAAATCAACTGACAATCCCAAGTACCATCTCAAGAATTTCAAAGCTATAATGGCCATCAAGGGGGTCGAACTCGAGCTATACCCAGTGGTATTCCCTATGTCTCTGGAACCAGTCTGCCAGAAGGGTACTATTCACTCAAGGAACATCAAACAAATACATGGGAGGCAGTTGCTCTAGCATTCATGGAGCAATATCAACCCAACATTCAACTTCAAACCACTCTAAGGGAACTTGAAGTTCTCATGCAAGGGCCTCAGGAAGGCTTCACTACTTTCCTCAACCGATGGAGGGAAATGGCATCCCAAATGGTAACCCGGCCCTCCGAGAGAGAGTTAGTCAAGATTTTCATTGCCGGTCTTCTTCCAAAGTACAATGCTCACATGAAGTACCTAGGCTTAGAAAGCTTCAAGAGAACCTACGACATCGGGGTCGACATAGAGGATGACCTGATGAAAGCACCCGCAGCCCCAGCTCCGCAAACTGAAAAATAGAAGGGGAAGAGACCTGAGATAACACACAAAGTTCATGAGGTTAACGCCCTAGAGGCTCCTCAAGGTCCTAAGTCAAACAACTTCAAGAGCAATGCTAACCAGCGCAACTATCAAGGCAGGCCCCAAAGAGTCTTCACAAACCTCGGGATGTCTTACAGTGAGGCATTTGATCGGCTGGTCGAAAAACAAGTCATAGCACCAATCGGACCAACACCCGATCCTCCAGTTGACAAAAGATCCAAGAGTTGGGATCCGACAGCTCATTGCAAATATCATCAAGGGAAGGGTCATGACATCGAAGATTGCTACAAGCTCAAGCACTTGATCCAGAATATGGTCGACAACAAGACTTTACCCTTACCCCCAGGGGCTAAGCAAACCCCCTCTGTACAAGCCATCTCCTATGACTGCGAAGATGAAGAAGAGGAGTTTCCATGCAATCTGATCTCCACAATATGCAAGCCAGGCTACGAGCTTATAGTTCCAAGCTTTTGCCATCTACTTCCAAGTGCTCAAAACTGGTGATCCCCGAACCAAGGGTAACCACCGACATTCAAGAGAACATCTGTCCACTCACCACCATGAAGGCTTTAGGGTTCTCCGAGTACGATCTCATGCTGAGTGCCCAACAAACTTTCAAACTCCAGGGTGTCACATACAAAGTCTTGGGAGTCCTTGAGCTGGTTTTCTCCTTTGACACCTATTACGACAATGCTGAGTTCCTGGTAATCGATGTGCCTACTAACTTCGACCTACTATTCGGAGAGCCTTAGTTCGAGGAAATACTAGATGGCCCTGCCTACCTCACCCTCAAAGGTTCAAGCTTCCGAGACACTCTCATCAAGCAAAAGCCGGCTGTACGCCAGAAAAAGGATGAGTGCATTCAAGAATACTACCACAGATGGGCAATCTCCGCTCGTACAATTCAGCCCGAGCTGCCAGAGGGAAAAATGGTGAGCATGTTTCTCTTAGGGATCAACACTTCATGCAAGGGCAGCTTCCCCACATTTCCTTACAGCACATGGAATCAAGTCTGGGACAAGTCCTGAAAGTCTGTGCATACAGCCCCGTCTTCGATGATTATGACGATTATGGCGCAGATGTCTGGGAATACCCTGAGAACTATCTTTACGATTAGTGTCTTTGTCCAGGTCCAGAGTCTGTAAGGTCCAGAGCCTGGGAATACCCTGCAAGGTCCATAGTCTGTCTTTCAATTTTCGAGTCTAGCAATGAGTCTAAGTGTCTAGAACTAGAGTCTTGCATCAATCAAGAGCCTCTAAAGGCCGAGCTTCAAGTCAAAACAGTCGATATAATGATTGCTGATTTCAATAACACTTCAATTTCCACTTACTCTTCGAGTCCTAATTCAAAAATCAAATCCTAATCCACACAACTTTGCTTCACAAGAAACTGACTTTGAATTTCTAAAAGCTTTCGAAAGCCATGAAAACAGGACGCCCATAATTGAGGAAACAGAAAAAATCAACCTTTCTAACAACAGTGATTCAAAACTAGTTCAGATTGGTTTAACTCTTTCTCAAGCAGACCGGGACGATCTTATCAAGCTACTTTCAGAGTATGTAGACGTCTTCGCATGGTCCTATCATGATATGTCAGGGGTTGATCCAAGCATCGGTCAGCATACAATTCCCCTTATTCCAGGTTCAAGACCCATCAAGCAGAAACCCCGTCGCATGAAACCGGATGTTTCCCTCAAAATTCAAGAAGAGGTCTCCAAGCAGTTAGAGGCCGGGTTTATTCGAGAAGCAAAATATCCAGAATGAATCGCAAATGTCGTTCCAGTTCCAAAGAAAGACGGCAAAGTACGAATGCATGTGGACTACAGAGATCTTAACAGGGCCAGCCCTAAAGACGGTTTTCCATTGCCTCACATCGACATCTTGGTCGACAACACCGCAAATCATGCCTTACTCTCTTTTATGGATGGGTATGCAGGCTACAATCAGAATCCCATGGCAGAGGAAGACATGGAGAAAACAACCTTCATCACTCAGTGGGGCACATATTGCTATACAGTTATGCCGTTCGGACTAAAGAACGCAGGAGCAACTTATCAAAGAACAGCCACAGCTATCTTGAGCGATATGATTCACAGGGAAATTGAGGTATATGTCGAGGACATGATTGTCAAATCCAAAGAACGGCACGAGCATACCTCAGTACTTCAAAAGTTTTTCAACAGGCTCAGACAATACAACATGAGGCTCAATCCTTAAAAATGCGCATTCGGGGTAACGTCAGGCAAGTTACTCGGATATGTTATCAGCTCTCGAGGCATAGAGGCTGATCCTTCAAAAATCAAAGCAATTCTCGAGATGCAACCACCAACGAATGAAAAGGAAATTCGGGGTTTTCTCGGCAGACTACAATATATCAGCAGGTTCATTTCAAGACTCACAATGATCTGTGAACCAGTATTTCGAAAGATCCTAAAAAGCGAGCCAAAAGTGTGGGATGACGATTGTCATCATGCATTCGAAACAATCAAAAGCTACCTTTCCAACCCACCAGTACTAAAACCAGCAATGCCAGGGATTCCCCTCAGGCTCTACCTCACAACAACAGATTCAGCAGTGGGGGATATGCTTGCCCAGGAAATTGAAGGCAAGGAGAACGTCGTATACTACATAAGCAAAAAGCTGATCGAGTACGAAACCAAATACACTCAGCTCGAGAAACTCAGCATCGCCTTGGTTTGGGCCACAAAGAAACTACGGCACCACATGCTCTCCCATACAGTCCATGTGATCAGCAAAGCGGATCCTCTCAAGTATCTATTCGAGAAACCAGCACTCAACGGGAGGTTGTCCAGATGGTTGGTCATGCTAGCAGAATTCGACCTCAAATACATTCCACAAAAGTCTATCAAGGGTTCAGCAGTCTCATATTTCCTAGCCTACTGTCCTGTCGAGGCAGTAGAGGAAGATTACGACTTACCCGACGAGCAAATCTTAATGACCAGTGATGACAGTTGGCCAATGCATTTTGACGGTGCTTCCAATCAGAACAGGTGTGGTGTTGGAGTAATTCTAGTAGCCCCAGACGGCACGCACATTCATATATCAACAAAACTGCAATTCAACGTCACAAACAATGCGGCAGAATATGAAGCATGTATCATGGGCCTGGAAGCCGCCTTAGCACTGGGCGTCCAGAAACTTCGAGTATACGGGAATTCCTCCCTAATCACCAATGAAATTTCCGGCAAATGGAAAGTTAGAAGCGAGAGTTTAGCTCCACACCAGTCCTATCTCGAACAGCTGTCTGAACAAATAGAAGAGCTTCGCTATACATACCTCCCAAGAGAGGAGAACCAATTCGCCGATGCACTGGAAAAACTGGCTTCAATGATCAACATTCCAAGCAGCATGGCTGAAATGCCACTTACAATTGAAACCTGTCAAGAAGCAGCATATGTCCATGCTATTGACAGCGTCGAGCAAGACAAAGATGAGCCTTGGTTTACAGACATTCAAAGGTATCTACAAAATTCAGAGTGTCCCCCACACTTTTCAAGTAAGAATCGAAGGGCTCTGCGACTACAATCAGCCAATTTCGTCATAGAAGGCGGCATTCTATACAAAAGGTCCCTTGGCGGTCCTAACCTCCGATGTGTTGACAAGCACGAAGCTCAAAGAGTCATGGACAACATACATGCAGGAGTCTGTGCCACCCACATGAATGGGAAGATGCTAGCCCTCAAGATCTTTGGGGCACGATACTATTGGACTACCCTCGAACGGGACTGCTACTTCTTTGTCAAGAAGTGTCCTACATGTCAGAAGTGTGCGAATCTGAAGCACATTCCTCCATCATTACTATACTCTCAATCATCACCGTGGCCATTCTCAGCCTGGGGTATCGACGTCATCGGCAAAGTCACTCCAACAGGCACCGGGGGTCATGAGTTCATACTGGTCGTCATCGACTATTTCACCAAATGGGTCGAGGCTAGATCATTCAAATTATTGGGTTCCAAGAAAGTGGCCCAGTTCATACAAGAAAACATCATATGCAGATATGGCGTTCCTCACGAGTTCATCAGTGACCAGGGAACCCATTTTCAAGGAGAGTGTGAAGATCTATTCACCGAGTACAAGATTCAACATCATCGCTCTTCACCTTATCGCCCACAAACCAATGGGGCAGTCGAAGCAGCCAACAAGAATGTCAAGACCATCATCATTAAAATGACTACCAATTACAAGGACTGGCCCCAAAAGCTGCATTTCGCATTGTGGGGATATCGAACTTCATTTCGCACTTCAACTGGTGCAACTCCGTTCTCATTGGTCTATAGAATGGAAGATGTACAACCTATCGAGCTGGAGATACCTTCTCTAAGGATAGTCCTCGAAAGCAAAATCCCAGAAGCTGCATGGGTACAAGCAAGATATGACGAGCTAGTCATGCTCGATGAGCGACGGCTTCAAGCCGCTCACCATGTACAAGTCTATCAGCGCCGAGTGGCCAGACATTTCAACAAAAGGGTCAGAACCCGAAACATCGAGGAAGCACCATGGACCCAAGGGGAAAATTCAAACCCAACTGGGCAGGCCCATATATTGTCAAGAAGATCCTCTTAGGGGGAGCAGTCGAACTAACAGACATCGACGGAACAGAATTCAGATGTCTTACCAACCTCGATCAACTCAAGAAGTTCTATGTCTAAGTTCCATGTTCAAATTCAAGAATCCCAAATTCAGGTCTTGTAAGGTAGTCAGAACTACGTCCGGCCTGATTCCCTAACGGGACACGTAGGCAACCTTATTTCGAGGCCCGGCCACTTTAATACAAAAATATTTAAAATTTCCTCAATTAAGGGCATCCTAAAAATCAAATCAAATCAAATTTCAAAATTCAAGTTGTTGTTTTTATTCCAAATATGCCAATTCAAAGCAAAGCATGTTCAAGCGGAATTTAACACAATAACTTATTTGGCCCTAAGGCCTTCAAAGCTAATTCAAATACAAAGTCAGGATCAAGTGAAGCAAAGTTCAAAAGCCTTTTCACTTCCTAAACACATCTTCTAAACACATCTTCCAAACACATTCCAAACACAATTCCTTCCAATACAATTTCAAACACATTTAGCCTACAAAGATCTAGGGTCGAGCGACTATGCTCTCGAGTCTCGGCACCTTGAGTACTATCCCCTGGCTCCTCCCGCAATCAATCATCAATCTTCCCCTTGCCCAAGCGGCGGGAGAAGGAACTTGCAAGCCTTCCAAGACGGGAGGACGATGAACCTCCTTTGGATTCCGAACGGTCAAGCACCTGACGGGCCACACTCCCGTCACCTTCCTCATAGTCAGTTCATGCAGGACGTCTAGCTCTAGAACCTCGGACTCTAGCTGGTCCGGAGAAAGAAATGTCCCTCTAGCTTAGGCCTCTCATCCATACAATATACCCGCAGACAGAGTAACTGACTCAGGTGGGAACTGGATACTCATAAACGATTTTGCAACCCAATACCGCCTCCCAACTTCAAGTCGATTCGCATTCAGCACAAAAGGTTTCTTGGTTCCCTTCAGTAAAGTCCGGGATCTCCTGTTTCAAGCCATACTGTCTCATCACTCGGGCAGGCGAGTAGAAGACCAGCATTGTGAGGCTTGGCACCCTCAAAGCAGTGGAACCAGGGGCATGTCTCATAGAAGCAATCCCCCACCAAGGAACTACCCACCTTATACAAGATTCAACCCCAGAGAGTGTACACCGCCACTCATCCAATGAAAGCCGGCCATACAATGTGGGTCGCACAGTGAATCCCTTTCTATTATAGCTCGCCATGTTCTCCGATGGTGCCACCAACATGAGCCTCTCCATAAGCCAAACCTTGGGGAGTATACAAGAAGCACATTTCAAAATTCAAATACAAGTACAAAATTCAACATACAAGAGAACTCCAGATCCTTACTTGGAGTAGGACTTCCCGCTGGCAAAGAAGAGGGGTCCGACTTCAGCATGTCAAGGCCCATCAATGTTTCGCCAATCACAAGCGGTATTGGGTCCCGACCATTAGCAAACTGCTCCACAATCTCTATTAGGGAGGCATCACCATTGCCAAACCCTTGCTTCGAAAAGAGGAAGCGAGCGAATATACAAAAACTCAAGGCTCTCAGGCGAAAAACTTTGGGAACATCAAGCCTAGAAAAGTAGGTGACAAAGAGGGACAAATCCACCCCTCTGCCGTATACAACAGCACTCAAAAGTGGGGGCTTCAAGCCCAAATACCTTCCAAAACTCAAGAAAAAGTGTTCTTCAACACTAGGCATGCATGGCTCCAGCATCAAGGGCTACCCTAATATGGCACTAAATTCCTCAGGGAGGGGACATACCTCATTATTTCCAAAACGGAAGACATGATGATTCGGGTCCCAAGCCTCTAGAGCAGTAAGAATGAAGTGCAAATCCAATTTTACAAACCGGAAAGAGACGAGCACCCCAAGATGCATGCCATCAAGCTCCCTTTTCTCCAATTTGCCTAGCGAACCAAGCCACGAGTTCAAGGCACTTTCAAAGGACACATCCATACTTTCTTTTCTTTTCGAGAGGAAGAAGTATGCAATGATAGCAGGGAAGGATTGATGCAAGAAATGATCCAAAAAGCTCCCTATTTATACAAGAGTTGGCTTGTACGTCAGCCCACAGGCGCCAGGCACCAAGCCCGCGCCAGACGCCGGGAGCCTGCACCAAAGGACGAGGCCACCGTCCTCTCTTATGACTCCGAGTACACACTCTTTAGTGTTTCGGACAGCAGAGTACAACCTCCATTATCAAGATTCCAAAGCCGCAAGCCACGCAATTTCAAGCAGTCCGGATCAACGCTTCGGACGAATTTCGGATCAATTTTTTTAATAATTCAAGCATTCTAGTCCTAGATCGGCGTCCTAAGTCGAGTCTGCATGTGCATTAGCAAACTTGAATATACTTTGACTTGCGCTTTTCCTAACCAAAAAACCTCAGTCAAAGTGGGGGCTTATAGTGGGTATATACACCCGAAAAAATGGGCAAATTTTTTCAATTTTTTGCAAAATTATCATGCATGCATAAGCTACAAAATTTCAAGGCACACACTACGCATACAATTTCAAGCATTCGAACATACAAAAACCAATCTTCAAACTTCAAACCAATTCAAGTTCAAAACCATACAAACCATACAAAAATCCAAGTTCCAAGCCATACAAACACAATACAATACAACCTATACAAAATCAACCCAGGCAAGCTGGAACTAGCTACCATGCAGGGTCAGTCTGAGTCATCATCAGCGGTGACGTCAACCACAGGAGCCTTGTCCCTGTTTCGCCTCCTAAGGCGCTCCAGCTCCCGATCCAGCTCCGTCCCAGGGGTACTAGGATCCTCCTCCTAGATACGAAGTGTGCCAGTGGAGGGATCAACATGTACAAAAGGGGAAGCTCCCCACTCAGCATCAGAATGCCTCTGATGAGCACCAGCACCGGACCGATGTCTCAGCTCCAAGCTCGGTCCCTCCTGTCCCAAGGACGTCTCCGCCTGAGGCTCCCTGTCAACAGAGTCTCTACGGTCTCGACGGCGCTCCTATACAAAATACAATTTTAAGAATCAATTTCCCAGTTGGAATTTCCAGTATACAAGTTTTAAGATCAAGTGAGGTACCTCTCTGTTCCGGCCAGAATGCTTCCGGGTCAGCTTGGCGCACTGCCTCTTCCAAGAATCAAGCAAGAGCATCCAGCGACGTACTCTCACCCGAGGCGCCTGCATACAAAGTTCAAGATCAATTTTTCCATACAAAGTTACAAACAGTTTCAAAAATGCAGCTTTAATTACAGGGGCGTAATTCTCAGGTACAGCATCATATGATTTCCGGTGCGGAGAAGAAGCCCAAGGAATGGTCTCCACCACCTCTTCCCCGTCCGAGTTCTCATTGCGGAGGATCCTATCAGCATGAGGAATGTCCTCAGGATCAACCTCCTCCTCCTACATACAATCATACAATCATCCAATCAATACAAGAATACAAGAATACAAGAATTCAAGGTTCAAAAGCTCACCGGCAGTACGAAGCGTACTGGTGGGGCCAACCTCCTCAGGAAGTCGTCATAGCTCCCCTTCATGTGTACGAAATCCCTCCAAGAGCGGCAAACAGCATCGCCCCTAGCCTCCGCATAGAGCCGTGCAAGATCTTCATCCAGAGCCAGCATGGACTCCGGTGGCTCCTTGGGGACAAGCCTATCCCCTGAATGGTGTTGAAGGGACACTCGCTCCCCCAGATACCACATATGGCGGTACACCCCTGGAAGCAAAACCCGCCGCCCAGACAGGAAATGGGCACGAGCAGCCGAGACAGGTACAACCGCGTTGGCAAAAGGACGCCATACCACCTGCATAGCAAACAATTCAGGCAACAGTACAAATACAAATACAAGAAAGCAAAACAGTACAAAAGATTACATCTTCAGCGGATAGAACTCTCCAAGCCCTGCGAGAAGCCGCCAAAGACGCACCAAAGCGCACCGCTCCTATCCAAGAGGCAGCATACTGGTAAGCCGCATCTCTAGTACGCTCCGGAGCCAAAGTCGGAAAGTTTTCATATATCCAAATCTTTCAAGGAACAAGCAAAACATCAGTCAAGTTCAAAATACAAGCATACAAGTACAAAGTAAAAAGTAGAAGGAGTCTCAAATACCTCCAGCACGCTCCACAGAGCAGCCATGCTCAGGTCGCTCCCCCGTGCAGTCCTGGAGGCCCGCTTCATCTCGTACAAAAGGTGGCTGTATGCCAAGCCACCCCAGTTATAGCTTGAAATAGCTCCCAAGTCCCGCAAAGCGGACAAGAATTTGATGTGCACCCAACTGTTTCTAGTCGGGGCCATCACTCTGCTCACCAAGGCTAGGAGGAAAAGCCTAACCCTCTGCTCTGCGGACACACCCCCACCGCAGATGGCCTCCACAATCACCTTCACAGAAGCGTGAACGTCATCATCAGACAAGTCAACAACAGGGCCGAGCAAGTCCCTGGCAGCGGCCGAGCGCCACGTCAGCTCAGAATCAAAGGTCACATTCCTCTCAGAAAAAGGAAGACCCGTAATCATAGCAAACTCAAGAGGGGTGATAGTAATCTCCCCCCATGCCATGTGGAAAGTGTTGGTGGTATCCCACCACCGCTCTAACAAAGCCCACAAACGGTTCTTAATCCCTGTTCTCCTCGGAGAACCTCCCATGGTGCGCCAGAAATCGGCCAGGCCCATCTGCGACCAAATCCCCATAGCCTCCTCATCAGCACGAAGAGCTTTAAAGGCCCTCTAAACCTCCACCAAGGACCAGTAAGTACGGAACGGCTTTCCATCGGCCTACAGGTGAACGAGTTAGCTCAAGACCTATACAATTACAAAGTACAAATTCAAAACACAGTACAAGACTCACCATGCCAGCGCGTGGCCGCTGAGACAAGTGCCAATGCGGTCGAAACACCAGGTCGGAAGGGATCCAACCAGTACTAGGGAAAGCAGGCGCATCTCGGGGAACCATACCCCTACCTGGCGCATTTACTGCAGCCGCTTCATCATCCGAAGCGTCTTCCTCGGCAGCTCGAACCATAGATGATTCAACGAGTTTCCTCCGAGTGTGACAAGGCATACTAAATCAAGTAGCATACAAAGTCAAAATTCTAAACTGGGGGCTATCCTATGCTGGCCTATACAAAGTCAAAAGATTTGAAACAACAATCCCCAGTGGACCTCTAGTTCAAGATACAAATTCCTACACCAACGCCTAGGCTACCCACGCCGAGGCAGGTATAAAAGTTCTACATCAACGCCTAGGCTATCAATGCCGAAGCAGATACAAGTTCAAAAAATTCAAAAGTACAAGTTCTAACAGTTCAAGTTCAAGTGGCTATCAAACAGTTTTCTACAAGATTCAAGAAGCTTAAGCATACGAGCATCATTTCAATGTACGAGAATATCAAAAATACATGCAATCTTAGAGTTATTTCATAAGCAAAAACATGAAAAACTTACATGGACAAGGCAAGAACAAGACCAAGGGAAGAGCTTAATCGACCTTTGAGAGAAAGAGTAAAAGAATTTCAAGTGAATGTGCCTCAAAATGGCACGGCAAGGGGCACTTATATAGTGCAGCCCCGCGCTAGGCACCGCCCCAGCGCCCTGCGCTGCCCTGCTGCATGCGCGAATCTGCATGCGCGGTCTCCCGTGCTGATTGCACGTCCTTTGCTGCTACGGTCTTCCGCACCAAGCATCAAACGTCGCATCGAACCATCCATCAAAAATACGGGTATACACCTGTATCTCCAAGTGCAAACAGATGAATATTTCAAGAATACAAAGTCCAAAAAATACAACGACTCAGGCGCCCAACTCCCAACGGACCCAAGCTCCGGGAAAGTCAGTCGAAATTTTAAATTTTAAGGGCCAGTAAACAGCTCTTATCCCCAGCAAAGCACATCCCTAACGGATTAACTCCGGGTATTCAAAAATTCAAGATTCAAAAAATTCAAGATTCAAAATTTTCGATGCCATGCTCCGTCCTGAACTGAAGGCGAAAAAATACAAGTACAAACCGGAGTCATCACCAACCGCACCGAGGTAGACTCTATCCTTTTTCTAACGCCTATTTTATGCAGGTACCGCCATACAAAGAGTGGTCTCGATTGCAGAACATCTTGATCATTCTCCGTCCCTTTCGAAATACTTTGACTTGCGCTTTCCTAACCGAAAGCTCAGTCAAAGTGGGGGCTTCTGTAGACACCTAATTTGTGTCTCCCCTTTGGGATGAGGACGATACCATTATCCTTGTTAGGTAATTGGAGTAACTCCAGGCAGAAATTCCAATTGCTAAGAACACCTCCAAAATCCAAGGTCCAAAATCCAATCCCCGAGGACGTTCCCCTCCCGGAACTCGGTACAAAATACAACTTCCAAAATCCAATTTCAAAATCCAAGTACAATCTCAACTAGTAGACCATCCCATAGGTTTTACTAGGCCTTTTCCACTCAAAATCATATAAGGCAAGTCAAATTCGGGCGCCGACCCACAAAACCGAGCATGCCGGGCCCCGCCCCGTAAAACCGGAATTCAAAAACCCGAGAAAGGCTTGTGTTTAGACGCTAAACGATGCCTTAACCTCCAAGCAAATACAAAACGCCAAACCTAGTACTATTCGTACAACAGGTACAACGCTACAAGACGAAACAAGGATGATTCCCCGTCCTTGCTTTGGCGGCATTCAAGCCACGTCAGCAGCGCACAGGGCTGGCCTGGCGCCAGGCGCTGGCGTGTGCTGGCGTTTTGCACCATTCCCTCCTATAAATACCCCTCATTTCCATCGAAAAAAGGGGGAGCACAACAATACAACGTCGTAATTTCGACATTGCGCCTCAAAAATACAACTCAAAACTCCTCAAAAACACATACAAAATTCCTAAAATCCAAAGCAATTGGGAGCTCTTGCCTAAATCTAACTAGGTAAATCCGAATCCCATTCTAATCTACTATGTTGCTTTGATTTCCAAATGATTAGCAAGTTGTTGTTTTTTAATCAATAAAAAACACCACTTGCAACAATCACACATGTTTTCCAAAAATACAAACTTTTTCAAAATACAAAATACAATTTTCAAAGATTCAAGGATGTCCAAGTTGTTTACAATCATCTCTTGGGCTAGATTCACCATCAAACATGGGGTAATCAAAGATAAACACCTTTTAACATTTAAAGGTTTAGTCTTTGAGATTCAAAACTCCATTTTCAATATACAAGTTCAAGTCTTCAATTTTCAAAGATCTTGCCATGTTTAGGGTTATTCATAGTTATTTCCCTAAACTAGGATCATTTCAAGTTCAAATTTCAATCATTTCAAGTTCAAATTTGAATCATTTCAATTTCAAATATTTCAATATTCAAGCTTTCAATTTCAAGTTTAATAGGCAAAATCTAGGATATTTGGGTTGAGCAACCTCTCCCAAGTGAGATTTTTGGCTTTGAATTCGTGTCGGGCGCACTTATTTTTAAGGAGCCGCTTGGCGTTCGAATCTCATGTGCCCAAGTACAAATTTCAATTATGCACCTTTCAATATTGCCCAATTTCAATATCGCACATTTCAATATCGCACTTTCAATATCGCACTTTCAATATCGCACTTTCAATACCGCAATTTCAATACCGCAATTTCAATTTCGCACTTTCAATTCCGCATCTTTACTTGCCTAGTCCATTTCTAGGCAATGTGGACCTACTCCCTAGTCCTTTTCTAGGGGGTCTTGTATTTACTAATTCCGCACTTTATTTAGTATTGTGCTGTTGCTTTATGTGCTTTATCGCTTTCATCACCAACATGCTAAATACAACAAAATACAAAGGTTACATCACGCTTAACGAAGATATTTTTGGACAAACCGGCCTTAGGTTCCTTAAATCAATCTTTAAAGCAAAGTGACCACCGTACAATTAGAAATTCTATTTTGCTCTAAAACTCAAACCCACATAGTCTAATCTTAGGGTTTATTTTCGAACTAATGTTGTGCCAACGTACTTGAATATTTCTAAAGCTCGCCGAATAAGCATTTTCGTGCCCGAGCCCGGATCTCACCCATCCGTTTCAAGGATTCAAGGCCTTATCCAAAAATAGAGTCATTTGCGGTCTTTCCAAACAAGACCTTAAATAAAGTTTAGTGGCGACTCCTTCGAGGTGCAAAAGTTCAAACGGTTCTCTAAACGAGCCGGCCGTCCTACAACCCCCCCCCCCCCCCCCCCTTGTAGGAAACGGGAAAAAAAACCCCTAAAGAAGGCTTCTCATAAAGCTCGTGTTGAGAGTGACTTTTCTTTATTAAATGCTCTAGACTCCGCACTTCTTCAGACTGACATCTGGCTTTGTGGGGGGTGTTTTTGCACTCATACTTTTAGTAAGAATTGCAAACATGTCGATGGTGTTGTGATTTTTGCACCTAATTTTGACGAGGTTGTGATCCTTGGTATCCCCGAGCCTCCTAGGCTTGATTTGTTGGTTATTGATGGTGTGGTCAATGTGACTATTGGCTCTCTTGTTGTTCCTTCTCGGTTGTCCTTGCCTGTGGATGATCCAACTTGCTTCGACTTCAATCTTCTTATTCGTGTTTTTTCGAGGAAGTTGTAGATGGTTAAGTGCATTCCCCCTAAATTGTGGCTTGGTTTTGCTAGAGTTTTTCTTAGTGCTCTTGACAAGGTCCTTGTGTACCCAAGTGATTTGTCCGCCTGAGTGCAACTCCTTATTTTACCATGTTGCATTTTGACTACTTTTGTGCCTACAAACAGAGCTCAACGGAGATCAGGTGAGAGAGAACGATGTCAATTCGATTGTATTTCTTGTGTCATTCTTAGATGGAGGGATCCAGGGATAGGCTTGGTTTGGTGTTGGATCGCTTATTAGAGGTGACATCTTCCTCCAAGAGAGTGAAGCAATCCAAAAGCCCCGAAGAAGTTAACATTTTCCAATGCAAGCGTAAGTTGGTAGACGGGCACTTTATCGCAGCCATTAAGGTCCATACACCATCTGGTGTTGCCCCATCTAATCCTAACACTCTCTATGACCTGTAGGTCAAACACCCCTTCGCCCTATCAACGGTTTTGCCTTCTTCTTCGCTTGGTTGGGATGCTCTTTCTGTTCATAAAGATGTGGTGCTAAGTAGGATACATAACTTTCCAAAAGGGACTTCTTGTGGTCGCGATGGGCTTAGAGCACATCTTGTTGATATTTTGGGAGGGGGTGCTTCTGCGGTCGCAGATGATTTTACAGGATCCATCACTAGGGTTATCAACTTGTTCCTCCGTGGTAAGTGTCCCAGTCAGATAGGGGAGTTTATTTTGAGTGCCCCTCTGACACCCTTGGTAAAGCCAGGGGTGGTACACGCCCTATTGTTGTTTGGCACTTTGTGAAGGAGGCTTGTTTCCAAAGTAGCTTCTTCTTCTGTTGGAAATTCCATGAATGGTTATTTGCAGGATTTTCAGTTTGGCGTGGGCGTTCTTGAGGGCTGTGAGGCTGTGCTGCACTCTGTGAATAAACTCATTAAATCTAAAGGTAACGATGTTGGGCTATGCTTTTTGTGGATTTAAAAAATTCTTTTAATCTCGTCGATAGGGGTATCCTACGTCAGGAAACTAGGTTGCAGTGCCTATCCATTGCTTCATGGGTTAAGTTTTTCTATTCTCAACCTGCTAGGCTCTACTATGATGATTATATCCTTTGGTCTTTCCAAGGGGTTCAACAAGACGATCCTTTAGGTCCTTTGTTGTTCTCCCTAGCCCTTCGTCCTTGGTTCAGTCCATTAACCATGTTGGTTCAGTCCATTACACTTCATGCTTGGTATCTCGATGATGGTACTATCGTTGGCGATACCCTTCTGGTGGCCAAGACACTTGATATCACCAGGACTGACGGGCGGCTCGTGGTTTGTTCCTGAATGTGGACAAGACTGAACTTTTCTGACCCGTGGTGGATCTTAGAGGTAGGGTGGAGGGTGTTTTCCCAATAAATATCTCTCGCCCTCTTAATGGTGTCAAACTTCTTGGTGGTTCTGTCAGTTTAGATGTAGGCTTCTGCCGGGATCTAGCTATGAAAGGGGTCTCTAAAACGATCGCCTTAATTGAGGCAGTTAGCAAACTTAATGATCTTCAATGTGTGGTCCTACTTCTTCGTAATTGCGTCGGCGTCGCAAAATTATCTTATTCTTTACGAACTTGCTCCCCCTTTGTTAGGTTATGACAAATATAAAACATATAATTCATGCGGAAAAACCATAAAGCCAGGAATCCAAATTAATTGCCACATAACAATTAGCATAATTTAGGATGCATACATTCGAAGCGTGCCTTCCCTAGCTGCTCCCGAACCGAACAAGAACAAGTTTAGGACTCCAAGTGTAGTCCCTCCGTAGATAGTCCACAGCACGTTCGGATCCGCCTTAGATTCAATTAACTAGAATTTAGCCTAAGGTATTATGTTATTCGTTTATAATTTTGTGGCAAATTGTTAACTTTAGTTTTTAACTTAAAACTATATGAATACTTCAATTGATGTGTTATAAATTGTGAATGCCATCACCTATTTATAGGGTAGGATTATCGGAACTAGAAGCCTACTAGGATTCAACTTATCTAATTCTATTAGAATTAGATAATAATTAAATCTATTAAATTAGTGTTTAACTCAACAACTAATTCTAGTAGTTTTAGGAAAATAATCTTTAATGGAACTAATCCTAAACGCTTAAGGATTCGATGCATGCACGAACTCAACACACACACACGCACATCCCACGAAGGGCGTGTATTGCCATGCTTCATATCCCACTTGTAGGCCATTAGTGTAGCCTAGCTTCCATTGTTTGAGTTATTACCGAAGCAAGAACCTCAAGGGTATATGATACCAAGGAAGTTTGATTGCTAGGTTACCTTTTCTTTAAACATAAACTTATAGGTGAAAACGGAATTGTAAATTCCTTTCATTTGTTCCTTGTTTTTCTATTTCTTGTACCCTTTCTTATAGTCTTAAGAATTGACTTCTAGTGATGACTTTTATAGACTTTGTTAGACATGTCAAATGTCACTCCAACATGGTTCTTACCATTTTATTTATGTTGAATATTCTGTTTCAACTAGATGATCTTACCAGAAGCTTCTAAAGTTCTCTAAGCATCGATCTATTCGAATGTCTAGGGACTAGACTCATTCGAGAATTAAATGGACAAAGATATTAGGTTTTTAACCATTGGTAAAGCTGAGCGTTTAAACTCAATGCTTTATGATCTCAAAACTACATTGTATTTTGAATTCACAAGCACCAATCGGTTTGCCATTCGACTTTGATACTCGAAAACAACCATGAAAGTCGCTATAAGAAACGTACATTTTAAATTGCTCACTTTCTCTCATTTCCGTGAATCGTTCTTGGATTCACTACCAATCGAGGAAATTTACTGTTACCTTTCTAAAAGGATTTACTGCAGTGCAAGATATATAATTATAAACAATAATTAAAACATACATTGAAGCATGCAAAGTCTAAACATTTATCATGAGTAATAACTTGAAAATTTGAGCAATCATGCAATTTTAAACAAGTCATTTGCATTTTATTCGAATTTATTGTTCCGGCAGGTGTGAATAAAATGATTCCAAGATCCTTAAATCATTGAAGAATTAAGCACATTATGTATTTAAACTCAATTCTAAAATATTTTAGGTAAGCAAAGCCTTTTCTAATAGTATAGAAACTACTCTTGGTTGATAGGTACGTCTAAGGTCTTATTAGGTAAACCTATCTCATTTGCCACGACATAAAAGGACTCCTTACTTATATCATTGAGTTTCACCAAAACTAACATGTACTCACAATTATTTGTGTACCTTATCCCTTTAGGACCAATAAGTAACACCTCGCTATGGCGGAAAACTATTACTAAGATTGATGTAAAGGTTATCCAAGTAAGTGTTATTTTGGCATGGCACGTTTTAACTCAATGTTTAAAGTTTGGAACTTAAGGCTCTTACTATGTTGGTTAGATTTTAAGTGAACCAAAATCCTTAGTCATGCAACATAATCAAGCCACAATCTCATGCATAATTAAGACATATTTAAAGCAATAAATAACTTAAAGCATGCATAAGATATAAATGTGATCTAGTATGGCCCGACTTCATCTTGAAGATTCAACTTCAAACTTCGTCTTGAAAATGGATTGGAAACTCCGTCTTGAATTTCACCATAGGAGGCACCATTGTCTTCAAATAGGATATGCTATAATTGAAACTAATTACAACTATTTGATGGTACGCAGACCATATTTAAATTAAAAACATTGGTGCATTAGACCAATTTTACATTCAAATTAATGGTACGCATACCATATTTTCTATCCTATTTGGGCCATACTAGTCACTTTCCATAACCTGCAAAACAGTGCATTTATAATATACCATTCACCCATTCATTTATCAATGAATGGCCCACATAGCTGGTTAGTAGATCATATTATGCATCACATAAATATTTGCAGCAATTAATCAAGGCTTCCAATAATCTACAAATTATTCAATCCTTATTAATTCTAATCTTGTTGTTTTAAACTTAAAGGAATGTAGACCTAATCAAGAGTTTATGACTAAAACGCTCCCACTGAAACAAAGAAATTTACATGCTTTACTAATTTTAAACAAAAAATTGTATTTCTTAGTCCAACCGGAAACATACAAATTTAATTCAAATTTAAAGTTCATATAAATTATTATTTAAATCCTTTAATTTATTTTCAGTTTATTAAATTAATTAATTAATTTAAATTTAATAAAGGTTTTAATTTTAGTAAAATAATTAGTATAAATAAAATTTATAATAAATATATTATTCAAAATTAAATTCCGAGAAAAAATTAAATTACGAATTTTAAGTTTAATTAAAATCGTTTTTCCAACTGAAAATCAAAATTAAATTAAAACGAACCAATCGGGTCAAGACAAGGCCATGGGCTCGCGCCCATGCCCCGTCGAGTCCACGTAGCAGCAACGCCCCACTCGATTGATCGCATAGCAAGGCACGAGCAGCCACACGTAGACGCAGCAAGCCGAGGCAGCCACGCCTACGCGAAGCAGCAGCTCGCTCGCTGTGGCGAGGCAGCGCTCGCTGCTGCGGAGCATCGCTAGCTGCCCACGGGCGCAGCCTGCTTGCTTGCTTGCCTTGCTTCTTCACCCCACCCGCCCACTACTCGCAGCACTAGACACAAGGCATGCTTCTGCCTTGCACTCTCGTGCCACGCCCTTGCTCGCTGCATACGTACCGCATGGGCGACGAGCTCCCTTGCTCGTCGTCACATGCCCGTACTATACAACACCCCTTAAGGATAACACTTAGCGTCCATTGCTTCGTGCGTGCAAGATTCGTGAACGGATTTTATAAAAATCAAAAATTTATAATTTAAGTTTATCGACGAATTAATAAATTTTATTAATTTCATAAATTTAGGGCGAAAATCGGAGATTTATTATTCAAATTAATTTCTGATCAAGTTTATTTTCATGGATTTAAATCTAGGTCATAAAATTTTAAAATTTTAAAATTTAACAAATTTTATGGTGGTTTTTAATCATGGATTCCTAATTAATTATGAAAATCAAATCAAATTCTAAATTATTCGAATTTCAACAAATTAATTACAATTACAAATTAGGTTGTATAATTAACAAGCTTAGGCATTAAAATTGTTAAACATATACAGTAGGTCAATCATAGATTCAAGATTTACAAACAAGAATCACAAATATTTAATTTAACATCTTAAAAATTACAAATTTTGCGTTCGAAAAACTAAAACCTCCGAAAAGTCAAAGTTAGGCTTCGAATTTGGGAATTCTGGGTTCGGCATCAAATCTTTGATTTAAGTCAAAATTTTAAAACGTCGTTTACAAGCGAAATTCACTATAAAATTATACGATTCCGACCATTATTGACTAAACTGCCGAAAATTCTGCGAACATATAATTAAATAATCGCACGAATTTGCAATTAATTATGAAAAATCAAAATTGATCACCCCTTTAATTCATTGCAAATTTATAAAATTTAACCATGTTAACTATAATTTATTATGGAATTGTTATTCGTTTATAATTTTGTGGCAAATTATTAACTTTAGTTTTTAACTTAAAACTATATGAATACTTCAATTGAAGTGTTATAAATTGTGAATGCCTCACCTATTTATAGGGTAGGATTATCGGAACTAGAAACATACTAGGATTCAACTTATCTAATTCTATTAGAATTAGATAATAATTAAATCTATTAAATTATTGTTTAACTCAACAACTAATTCTAGTAGTTTTAGGAAAAAAATCTTTAATCGAACTAATCCTAAACGCTTAAGGATTCGATGCATGCACGAACTCAACGCACACACACGCACATCCCACGAAGGGCGTGTATTGCCATGCTTCATTTCCCACTTGTAGGCCATTAGTGTAGCCTAGCTTCCCTTGTTTGAGTTATTACCGAAGCAAGAACCTCAAGCGGTATATGATACCAAGGAAGTTTGATTGCTAGGTTACCTTTTCTTTGAACATAAACTTATAGGTGAAAACGGAATTGTAAATTCCTTTCATTTGTTCCTTGTTTTTCTATTTCTTGTACCCTTTCTTATAGTCTTAAGAATTGACTTCTAGTGATGACTTTTATATGCTTTGTTAGACTTGTCCAATGTCACTCCAACATGGTTCTTACCATTTTATTTATGTTGAATATTCTGTTTCAACTAGATGATCTTACAAGAAGCTTCTAAAGTTCTCTAAGCATCGATCTATTCGAATGTCTAGGGACTAGACTCATTCGAGAATTAAATGGACAAAGATATTAGGTTGTTAACCATTGGTAAAGCTGAGCGTTTAAACTCAATGCTTTATGATCTCAAAACTACATTGTATTTTGAATTCACAAGCACCAATCGGTTTGCCATTCGACTTTGAAGCGTGCCTTCCCTAGCTGCTCCAGAACCGAACAAGAACAAGTTTGGGACTCCAAGTGTAGTCCCTCCGTAGATAGTCCACAACACGTTCGGATCCGCCTTAGATTCAATTAACTAGAATTTAGCCTAAGGTATTATGTTATTCTTTTATAATTTTGTGGCAAATTGTTAACTTTAGTTTTTAACTTAAACCTATATGAATACTTCAATTGATGTGTTATAAATTGTGAATGCCATCACCTATTTATAGGGTAGGATTATCGGAACTAGAAACCTACTAGGATTCAACTTATCTAATTCTATTAGAATTAGATACTAATTAAATCTATTAAATTAGTGTTTAACTCAACAACTGATTCTAGTAGTTTTAGGAAAAAAATCTTTAATCGAACTTATCCTAAACGCTTAAGGATTCGATGCATGCACGAACTCAACGCACACACACGCACATCCCACGAAGGGCGTTGGGCGCGCGCGCGCGGAAGTCGGCCCAGCAGCGCTGCAGCCCATGCTTGGGTGCGCCAGCCTGCTAGCCTTGCTTGCTCGCTGGGCCTGGCCTTGCGTGCTGCTTGGCTGGGCCTGCGTGCCTTGGCGGACTGCTGGCTCGCCTTGCTGTGCGCGGGCTTCGCTAGGCGCAAGCCTGGCTTCGTGCTGGGCCTTGCGTCTAGCAAGCTCATCCGATGTTTATTTCGTACAACGCGCTTCCGATTAATTTTCCGATTCCGGAATTCATTTCCGATTCGAACAATATTTAATATTTCCGATTCCGGAATTAATTTCCGTTTCGAACAAATATTTAATATTTCCGATTCCGATAATATTTCCGATTCCGACAATATTTCCGTTTCTGGAAAAATTTTCGATTTCGGCAATATTTCCATTACCGATAATATTTTCCGATACGTACCATGTTTCCGTTTCCGGCAACATCTACGACTTGGATAATATTGATATTTCTGATACGATCCATATTTCCGTTTCCGGAAATATCATCGTTTCTGGAGTATTCATAATTTGCCTTTTGACGATTTCAGCTCCCATTGGAACCGAGATCTGTCGATTCCGAGTATCCATAAATGGAGTATTTAATTCACTTAAATACTGGATTTGTTCACGTACTATTTGTGTGACCCTACGGGTTCAGTCAAGAGTAAGCTGTGGATTAATATTATTAATTCCAATTGAACTGAAGCGGCCTCTAGCTAGGCATACAGTTCACTTGATCTCACTGAATTATTAACCTGTATAATTAATTAATACTGAAATGCATTTATTAGACTTATCATTGAATGCATACTTGGACCAAGGGCATTATTTCCTTCACCCTTATCTTTCTTGGAAGCCCAAATTCAGTTTGTTCATGCATTACGAATCTCCTTGGAGAAGATTATTACTGCTTCAGGGTCGGGGTTTGATGACTATCAATGGCGGCTCGCCATTCTCCCAATCAAGTTGGGCGGTCTTGGCATCCTTTCTGCACGGGGTGTAAACCGTTATGCTTTTCTCGCTTATCGTCTTCAAACGAGCACACTGCAAGCCACTATTCTGTCGAACACGGGTATTGTCTCTTCTGGCTCTTCTTTTCAACATGCTCTTGATAAATTTAATGATTTCTACAATGTCGATGCTCTCTCTCACACCACGGGATCACCTGCCTCCCGAGTGATGAAAATCCTGCCAAAGTGTTATTTTGGTGTCATTCAGAAAAACCTCTTTGCTAGGTACATGCTTAACCACAGGCAAGTTGTTGTTCTTAGGTTTATTTGTTGCCCGCACACACAAGATTTTCTATTTGCCATCCCTGTTGATGGCTTGGGGCAGACAATGAACCATTGTCAAATCCGCTTTGTGTTATACTATAGGCTCATAATACCTCTGTTCTCGGAAGGTAGTCTATGCATGAGTTGCAATGCTCCCAGAATGGATCAATGTGGTGATCATGTTGTCCACAGCTCTAGTGAAGTGGGCGTGAAGTTCAGGCATAATTTGGTGTGTGATATTCTTTTTATATTTGCTCCAAAGTTTAGATCATGGTGCGTAAGGAGGCTCACATGGGCTTCCTTTAAGAACCTGGAAGGATCTTAGGCTTGCGGACCTTTTACTATTCAATTAGCACCGGAGTAAAGCATGTGTGGATGTGACCGGCATATCTCCCTTTGCTGGTATGGGTGTGAGTTCTTGAGCACTTGAGGTGGTCTTGCACAATGTTGTGGACAAGAAAAACAAGAAGTATGCGTCCAAATGTGAGGAGAACGGTTACAAGTTTATCCCTTTTTTTTCTCTACGTTCGGCCAATTGGATAAGGAGGCTTTGGGTGCGCTTTCATGCAACTAACAGTTTTAAGAGTGGTGCATTTATCCTTTGCCGATTGAGCTTTTGCATTCAGAAAGAGTGGGGACTTGTTTTTAGACTCTCATCCATCTTTATGTAAACTATTTACACGTTTTATTAATATAATCTACTGGTCTGAACTAAACATATTTTTTCTGATCTGAGCTAAACTTATTTTTTCCAATCTGATATGATCTGAACTTATTTCTAATCATATCTGATCTGATTAAATCTAAAATACATAATAAGCCCAGGAAATAAGGTGAACTAAACAGGACCTAAGTAGTAATAAGCCGTAATTTAAAAAATGAAAATAAAAAAGTGAGAACACAATACTGACAGTCTGCATGCCAATTGACCAAACTTTTGCAGCGTGTATGTACATAGATCGAGTCAACCGTTGGTACTTGGTAGGCAATACCCAAAAGAGAGAGCTCACATTTGCCTACTCAAGGCAATCAAATACTCCTATCGAGTACGCAATCCAATACTCCACGGCGAAGGAGAATGTGGGTCACTAGATAAGTAAATCTATCTATAACCTTTTAAAAGCAAGGAGTATGATTTCACTATTCATCCAATAGTCTATTGCCTAAAAACCATTAAATTTCTTATCATTTGTCATTTGTGCCCTCCTTTAAATCTCGTGTTCACTCGGTGACTCCCTTCTCCCTCCTCCCTACTTACCTTCTTCTTTTCCTTTCACATGTGGTTCTTCCATGGATGGTTTTTCAGCAAACCCTAGCTCTCACTCAATCTCCTACGCCCTCATTTTCTCTCTCCTCTCCTCTCCTCTCCTCTCCCCCTCCTTTCTCTATCCATTTTTCTTCTCTGCTACATCTATCTCACTCCACAATAACTGAACATGGCGGCTGATATCCTTGATTGTGGCTAGGGTTTTCTCGTTCTTCTTCTTTCAAGGTTAACAGGAAGTAGACAAAGATAATGGACAAGGTACTTTTCTTCTTTTCTCAATTTCTGAATTTTCTAGGTCTAGGTATTTAAAATTTGATTCTTTTAGGGGTTTTAGTGTTTCAGATTCTAATTTCTCTTAATTTCTGCATTTTCTAAGTCTTGGTATTTAAAATTCGATTTTGTAGGGGTTTTAGGTGTTTCAGATTTGTATCTTCTATCAATTTCTGAATTTTCTAGGTCTAGGTAATTTTAGGGGTTTTTGGTGTTCAAATTCTTATCATTTCTTAGTTTCTGAAATTTCTAAGTCTATGCATAAATAACTATCTTAGCCTCTGGATTTCTTATGAGAGTGTTAGGATTCTACTCTTTTCATAATTTGTTGATTTATGAATTTGTTCGATAGATTACCTTCCAAAGGAAGGAGATAATGCCGAAACTGAGCTTGAAAAGCACTAAGATACTCTGGCTGAGATGGCTCGAGCTGAGGTGACATTCTACTATTTTTTTCATCTCATTCATTGTGACTATGGTTGGAAAACTATTGGTGTGTAAATGTGGATTATGTATTGCCAAATCCTATTTGGTTTCAGGCAACTAAGAAACTCTGGGCTTATATAGTGAAGGATTTGCTCAAGATCCCAACCGGCGTAACAAAAAATTTGACAAGATGTTGCATTCCATTTTTCGTGTAGATACCATCAACAGGTTCTGGATGAATAAATCTCTCTATAAGCATGTATGGCCGCTCAGTCAGAAGAAGGTAATACTGATCTCCTGTTTTATGATCATCGTTCACCAGATATTGCCATTTGAAGTTCTGATTAACAACTGAATTATCTGTGTATGGCAAATGACTCTGATCCTAGGACAGGGGCTCTGATAAATTATACATTATGCAAAATGGTCATAGTAACATTGTGGTAACATTTATTATCTTATAAAAAAAATCTTCTGCTAGATTTCTATGGATGTTTTTCTTTGTTCATCAATTTTCGTTCCTCCTTAACACACTGTTTCCTTTCCCATTGCTTGATAATGTGATTTTATTTCATATACCAGGTCTTGGAAGATAAGCCTGATCAATCAAAATGGACGCTGAAATATATAGCATTTGGCCGTGACATTGAGTTCTCTTGGCTTGCTCGAAATCTGCAGGTACCATCATTCTTTGGTTTTTATATATTTTATCATTCTCTGTTCACTTGAAAGTTATCTCCTGGATATGGTTTAATTTGTACTATTTCTGGCGTCACTGTAGCCCATCCCAAACTAGAAAATTCATTGGAGATCTCTAGAAGGTCTTCCAATCAGGTAAGAATTATATGCAGCAGCAATGCTGAAGCTTGTATTTTCACTGCTTCGTTTATGTGTAATTTTTAATTTCTTCCCCTGCTTTGTTAAAACTTGATTTTTTTTATTTTTATTTTTTATGATTCATTTGTCTCCAGTCCACTGCCTCCTTAGAAAATCCCTAACTAAAATACGTCTTAAAAAGCTTGGGTCCTGTGGTTCATAAATCTATATACATATTAACTGAATGATCAGTTTGTTTCAACAGATGAGTTGTTGTTGCTATTTTGTAGCTCTTTGATTAGTTTAAATAAGGTTAACAGGAAGTAGACGAAGATAATGGACAGGGTACTTTTCTTCTTTTCGATCTCAATTTCTGAATTTTCTAGGTCTAGGTATTTAAAATCCGATTCTTTTAGGGGTTTTGGTTTTTCAGATTCTTATTTTCTTCCAATTTCTGCATTTTCTAAGTCTTGGTATTTAAAATTTAATCTTTCAGGGGTTTTAGGTGTTTCAGATTTCTATCTTTTCTCAATTTCTGAATTTTCTAAGTCTAGGTAATTTTAGGGGTTTTTGGTGTTTAGATTCTACCCTCCAAAACCAGATTAATTGCAGGGCTATTGGCCACTTTAAACAGGTTAATTAAATTTTGTTTTAAGCTGGGTTCATAAGTTTATCAATAATGTGTATTCTGCTGTTTTTTCTTCTCATCGTCATAATAACGGGTTGCTCCTTTTCACTCTTATGCATCAGCTTCTAAAGAATATTAGGGTGCAGAATCTTTAGAATTTGGCATTAGTGTAGCCTTTGCGTTTGTTATTATGATGTTGGAAGATCTTCTTTAATTTGTATGAACTGATGGAATGGTTATGGAATTACAGAATGTGGCTTGATGGTCAGACAGCTGTTACTGCGGATGGGAAGCGCAATGCTCAGTTTTGAGCATACTTTACTGGTATCCCTTATGACCTTTTATGTGTCTCTCAACTGTCAAATTTGAAAGTACCAATTTCTTATTTACTCTGGTTATTATTAGTTCATTTCATATTATGTTAGGTTACTACGACTTTCTCTATATTCATCTGTTTTGACACTCATGTTAGGCATCATTCAATTCTAAAGAAAATTTTAATTGCTTTCTGATTTTCAAAATCAGTAATATGACAAGCATGAAAAGCGATTTTCTAAGGGGTTTTGGTTGTATCTATCAAATTTTGAATTTCCGTAGGTCTTGGTGTGAAGCATAGTGGTTGTGATTTGTGTGTGAACCAGAATATATTTCCCAGTTTTCTTTGTTGTTATGTAATTACAATTTATATCTCAATGTTTTTTACTCGGGTTTGGTACAGTTACTATTCTTTGTTGTGAAATTTATAATTTTTTGATCATATTGTTGAATAAAATCTTCAATAGTTTATTGCGATCAATTTAGTTTTTAGGGGTCTGATTAGTTGGGTTTTTTTTGCTACTTCCCAAACAAGATTGAGGGGTTTTAATCCAATTTAGGTTATGATTACTTTGTAGTTCGAATTAATTATAGGCCGGAACTTTGTCTAAAATATCAAGTTTAGACAGTAATTGAATTGTCTGTTTTGCTTAATTTCTAGCAGCATTGTGTCTTGATTTACACTGAGTTTGCCAATTTTGTAAAATTGTGTATACACGATCATGAGATACTTCATTGAGTCAACCAAGAATAATTTGTTGCACTTTTGAAGAGAATGTGTTGGACCGATGTCCCGAGAAATAGTAGTATATAAATCTAGATTTTCTGGTTGGGTCATGATTAAGTGTGCCATGAATTGAGGATTTTTTTGCGAAGCAGGCACACATTGGGATATTGATATTAGGAGTTTGGCCTTTCTACTGAAAGATCTTCTTTCCGCGCCTAGGGTTTTCATGTGAAAGAACGAGGAGAATGGTAACAGGATAAGGGTGGTGAATTTTAATCAGATGTTAATCAGTCTAACGATCATGTTAATCAGATGTTTTGGAAAGGGAAAGAACAGCAATAGATTAATAATCAAACCAACTGCGAAGACGAGAAGTAGATAACAGCTTAGCAAAACAATTAGTTTTGACCGTTAGACTCCAAGCTGAAAATATGCACAATGTTGAGTGGGTTTTTCAGTTTTGATGGGATAGGGAAATGTTGCACATTGGCAGTGCTTAAGTTTTGCTTCTTCATTCTTAAAGAATTGATTCTGTCAGACTGAACTTTTGGGGGAAAGCATTTATCAATAAGCACTATAGTGTTATGACTAGCTGATATAGTTAACTCCTCAAAGAGACATTAGATCAATATTGTTTTTATATATTTATTAGTAGATGATACATATTGTTTGCTTGTTAATGCATCTATGTTGTCTATTTTTTTAGTAGGTTATCTTGGTTTAGGGGCTAACTATGGTGCAGAGATGGACTTCTTGGCGTTGTGGTATAAACAATCTGGTATTATCTGGTTCTGAAAATATGCAGTTTATGAATCTCTTTGTATAAATTGCGTAGAAAAAAAATAATTGATACCTTTTTTTCGGGGATTAACCGTGTTATTGTGTCTGTACAGTTTATTACTCACGTAATATGCATTCAGATTTTAAAGGCTTCATTGTTAGTGTATGTTGTTACTAGGCATGGTCGGATATGGATGTTGAGATTGAAATCGGGATGGGATAGAACTAAACTTCTTATGCAAGTAGAAACGTACAGTAGTATGCTTGCCACTGACTTGTTTCCTTTTTATTTGGGGAAATGGAATAATGTAGATGATAATATTCAGCTAAAATTGACGATCTAAATTAGTACGAAAAAGGTGGTGTTGGTAGTTCGATCTGGAATCCTGTTTGTCGCTGGTAAAGTAGTGTAAGGTTTGCATCATGCTCTTGACTTTTAGGAAATAACTTATTTGCAGTCGTGTTGGTGCAGAAAGGATTGTAATTATGAGAATTGATCTCGATATGGGGTTATGTCCTGGTATTTGATATAGTTTTTCATTATGAGGGTAGTAAGGGAAATTTTCTTACCTAGAAATTAAAGAAAGAAGTTATCCACATTGTGTTGTATTTACGCCTTTACATGGTCAACTTCTCGAGACAAAGGAACTTTTCTAGGGCTATTTTTCAAAATAATAAGAAAAATACAATGGTTCAGTAGTAGTGTGTGAGGATGAACATTGGGACAAGAAAGCCATTAGTTAGAAAAGGGGGTTGAGGTTTTCAGGAAAAAACGTCTCTGATAATAATTTGTAGCCTGGAGTATAATGCACGTAGAAGGCAAGATAATTTGTTTCCAGATTACACGTCTGCAGTCAGTATGCCACCCATGTACAGTACTTGATGTTTTGTCTAAAAAACAATATAGGTCATTTATTACTTAACAATCATGGAAATTGTAGTGTCCACTACGAAGGAATTTCCATTGATTTAGGTATTAATCCTCTGTGATGCGTTTGAAGGATGCAAGTAGGTGTGCATGGTAAGTCATATTAGTTACTTTATTGGAGAAGAGTTAGTATGGTTTAAGATCCATATAAATGAAGTTAACCTATATCATACTTCGTATGTGTTAATCGTACTTTAATCGTATAGGTTTTTTAGGAAAGATGTCCGGAAATGTATCAAATTATTAACAAAATGTGATGGTTGATACTAATTGAACTAAGTGGCTGCTAGGTAGTAAGATAAAGGGAGTTGATTTTTTGGGTGGAGAAATAAACTAAGAGGTTTAATCGTATAGTTTTTTGTGGGAAAGATGTCTGGAAATGTATCAAATGATTAACAAAATGTGATGGTCTGAGACTAATTGAATTAAGTTGATGTTAGGTTGTAAGATAAAAGGACATGGATTTTTTGGGTAGAGAAATATCTTATTTTCGTTCAAGCCTTTAGTTGAATACTGAGATAGCGAAATTTCAAGGTGGGAAGAGGTGAAGATAATTGGGCTCTCTCTCTCCCACATCTTATTAAGGTTAGGCTTGATGATTGACAGGATTTGGTGCAGTTACCATGTTTGAGTAAAGCTCATTATCTGAAATTCCTGCACTTGGTCATTTTTATAACTTGGAAGATATGGGAAATAGAAGCACCAACACTAGCAACAACGAGGGATAAATATTTAACAACATTCTTCCCCTCTCTTTAATCTCTTGGCATGTATTCTATGGAAAGTTAAAAGGATGGTGGAGGGGGAGAGTTAGTTAAGAATGATCATGTCTTGAAAAGTTGACCTCCCTTCAAAGCCTATGCCTTTGTAGTTGTTATAAACTCTTTCATTGTCCTAGCTACCTGAATGGATTAGCCTTTTATTGTCGCTTCAGTCTCTGTCTATCACAAATTGTGGTACCATGACTTAATTTCCAAAATCAATGGGAAACCTTATATCACTTCAGACACTTAAGATCTATTTATGGTCATGGGCTTCATCTATATCTAGAACAGAAGTTCAATGAACCAAATGCGGAGGATTGACACAAGATTAAACACATCTCATATTGATTGTAGTTAATAAATAGGTGAGCTCCAATTCTTAGATCTCCTTTTGATTATTCCTCTCTGCCTAAGTTCCTCTCTACTTTAAAACAGTATGTCATAGTATTTCTAGCTTGTATTTATCTTCCTGCATGAGATGATATTTATCATGTGTAACTTTCTTTACGTTTTTCTCCCAGGAGAGTACAAATGCTTGAGGAGATCCTATGCCGATGTTTTCTAATGCAACATTTTGTGATCCCTTTATCTTAGGGTAGGTCTAGAGGTCATAACCATCATGGTTTCTCATATGGTTATTTGATGTCCTGCTGATGATTTTATGCCAGCATTGTTTTTTTCATTTCACATAAAGCTAGATTGTGAGTTCCCAACCTTCAGATTAGAGTCCGAGTGATTCTTATGTTTGATTTTGAAATAATACTAGGCTATGTTTTTCATTGAACGTTTGTCTATATGTGTTTGTACGTATGCAGGAATAATATTATCAGGAGTGGACTAAGGACATGTAGGCTATGCTTGTGTTTGAGCATGTGAAATTGTGAATGATGATGAAACATCAGCTTTGGAGTTGTTCATGTTTGAACACTAAATACGAAGTAAGAATGAAGACGCTGCTGGAAAAGACGAAACATGTTACAGGGTCAGAATTTGAGTGTCGCAACATGATAACATACACAATCTATTTCAGTTCATTATTTACAAAAGAAATGTTATAGATGTAACATGTATGAACTATGTTGTAGAAATCTGTAAGAAATATATTTCTTCCTTCAAATACAAAGTTTTATTTGATTAGCCATAATTGAGATAATTCAATAAAAATAATTGCACAATTGATTTTTTTTTCTACCTTGGGGGACGGCGAACGTTAGCGCGTCGGCCAACAACTAGTATATGTAAGAAGAGGGGTGGAGGTCCTTACATCAGGGGTTCAAAAAAAGTCTAATATGTACTCCCTCCGTCCCGGAATACTTGACCTGTTTTCCTTATCGGACCGTCCCTTAATACTTGACCTGTTTCTAAAATTGGAAATATTCTAACAATAATTATATTATTTCTCACTCCACCCCTATTAACCCACCTACTCCATACAAAAAATAATTAAAAATTCAACCCCACCCATTTACACATTTCCCACTAACTACATTAAAATAATACCCCACTATCAACTACTACCTATTAAATTAAATAAGTCAATTCAAGTCCCTTAAACTTTGTGCCGGTCAAACCGGGTCGAGTATTCCGGGACGGAGGGAGTACATTTCTATCATCTCCTTGATTTAACGACTTGCAGCACTCCCCATTCCTCATTTTCAGGCTCAAAAGACGTAAAAGAACACGCTTGTTTGAGTATGATTTTCTGCACATATTGATCTGCAAGAGAATTTTGTGTTTACTTGCATAGCTCATAAATCATAATACTCGATTTTCCCTGAACAGCCATTCACAGCTTAAAATGGAAAGAAATAACATTACAACCTGATGAAGGAAATTCACACAGATTTAAGCTAGGATAGTACCAAGACAATGTAAATTTTGTTCCATATGTGATAAAACTTTCGTCCGGGGATAAGAGGTGTGATTAGAGCCAAAGGTAAGATTGAAACAAAGTCCAAAGAACACCATGCACTATACCTTGCACGGTACGCAGATGTCATAGTAGCCACGTGCAAAATACTTGCATCAACAGTTCACTTGGGGAAAAGGATGCAAGAGTACGACTACTAAGCATCAAGCCTTACTTGTCATACACTTACACGATAAAGTGAGAAATCCCACTTTCTACATTGGTCTGGTAGTTATCCATTTAAAGGGCTTCATAGGCCACTTACAGTTCTTATTGTTATAAGCTGGCAGTGAAATATGCAGATTCTTGCTGCTTCAGGCTGTCAGCAACATGTTTTACAACTCCAGTACCAGCATTGTGAAACCATTCATTTTTCACCTGAACAAAATAATACGAAGTAGTAAATTATAACACAGCAGACAAGTAAGAGGTCAGCAAGAATAGGTGATAAAAACGTAATTGATGCTAGTACATGTATGTTGTTATGTGCAAAGAAGGGCCACACTGCAGAATGAAAGCTAACATCGACTTTCTTCCATCCCAATCGCTGCAAGCCATGTATCATTTCCTCTGGAGAGAAAAAACAGGCTACTCATACATATTAATATATACAGACATTTAAAACTAAACAAAAACAATTGATTTTAATGATTACTGGTTAAGCTACTCTTGTCAACCCAAAAAATAACAGCAACTGATTACCTTCCACGAGTTCATGATATTCAACTGTATTTTGAGTGCTGGGTTCAGTCTGTGCAGCCTCCTTTGCTTTGGCAACTTCTGTAGCAAAATGGGGACCCTCGGATGAAACCGGCGGACAATATTCAGCATCTACGACATGCTTGTAACCATCCAAAGATCGTTGAGGAGGCTGGGAAAAGGAAAAATACACAGCATTCAGCAAGCAGCCAGATGTTGAGTGCCAGTTTATTTGGATACATAAAAGGATTTCCCCAATCTATGCATCAAAATCATGCTGGCACTGTCCAAAAGAAGTCGAACTCATTCATCACTCTCGCTGGCACACAACCGCGAAGTGCCAAAAGAGTTCCTATGGAAAGATGCTCTTCCTTAATATGTTTTAAAAGAATCTAACAGCAGCCAAAAGCCAACTCTTTATCTGAAAGTAGACTGCTTAATGTTGATTGTTTACAATTATGGACAACAGCAGTTGCAATTTCACAATTTTACTGCAAAAAGAAAAAGGAAAATATAAAAATAAATTTGACTTCAAGACTTTATAAACCAATACAACAGGATCCAAGTCCTATTTAAGCTCATAAAGTATATGATAATAAAGAAGGCATCCTTGCCCCAACCCAACAGTCCCCCTGTACTAATTGCATCCTATAATCGAGCTTTGGTTATACAAGGTTTAACTATTGGTCAACATCTTATAGCATGTAGATTGGAGCTCTTGGAGTGGCTCTCCTAGGAAAGAGAAAATCAAGAGCCAACTTTACCCCAACATTGGGGCTCTTGAGTGGAGAACCTCTTGAGCATGGCTCTTGGTCAAGACACCCCAATAAATTGGATGGGCACCTATCTTTGCTACACGTGGACATGGCTCTCAATTTATGGTGACCACCAAATAGTGAAAAGTAGTTTGAAGAGCTCTTTTAGAGAATTCACAAATGTTGAGTTTTTTTGGAGGAGCTCTTGAGATTGTCTTGTAGAGCGAGAGAAGAGAGCTCATTGGAGAGTTATGTACCAATGAACGTCCTGTAAAGCCATATCTAAATACCATGTCAGGCTCCATTTACATATTATGTATGGTCCCCAAAATAAATACAAACATTGATCTCTTGAAACCAATAACTAAAAGACAGAACTCAAAGTCACACAATTTTTGTCTGTAATATGGCCAGAGAAGACCAGGTTACAGAGAATAGTAGTGCGATAAAAAGAAAAAGACTCTTGTCCCCAAGTTCCTGAAATATTTCAACCAAAATAGTTGCATACTTCCAGGCTGAAGCTTCGCAATTTCTATAAACAACTGCTTCCATGTTTGCAAGAGGTAAACAGATCACTTCTAACTTTCCAAGAGTGCCAAAACTTAAGAAACTCAGAAATTAAAATATTAAATTACCTTGGGAAGTTCATCTTCTCTCCTGATTGAAGATGTGCGCCAGCCAACCATATCTAGAAAATGTTAAGGAGATTTTCCTTTCAAAGAAGGAAAGACAACATAGTCGAATAATTATATTAAATACTTGCAGACTTGCAGTACAGCAGTAGGATACGATCAAAAGATACATTGGCATATATTATGCGACATTTGAATGCACCAAGGGAAGATCTGCAAGATACATTGCAGGAAATCAAAAAAAAAATCAGCATAGAGTAAAGATCTGCAGTTTTTTTAATGTATGCAAACAAAAAAGTAGACTGAGTACACTAACATAGATTTTTTTTGGAACCCTCATAATTGATACTTCCACTGACTGTACCCTGAGGTATATTAAAACTCCTTTTTTCTAGCTGTTGTTCTAGTAATGTTAAAAAAATGACCGAAATAAAAAGCTACTTCCTTTTTTCAAGAAAAGAGGCAACTCTTTAGTCAAAAAAAAATTTGGGAAAATAATACAGTTCTAATTTTTAAACAGTTTGTTTTAATTCAAAACTTCATTGTTCTTAGACTTTAAATTAAAGATAAAATGCCTCGCTGAACTGTCTGCACTTTCAATATGATATGGGGTAGCAATTGATCGATACAATTTGATCTTAGGGGATAGGTTGCATACATCAGACCCTCCTGCCTTGCCTTCTTTAATGTGACTGGGGCGGGATCTTGAAAGTAATTACCTATTCTAGAAGCTACTCATTTTCGCTGTGCTGCATCAACACTATGTATAATTGTATACTATGCTATTCAAGCAAAATTGCCACCTTTCAAAGTTTCAAAGATTGGCACGAAGTATCTAAGAAAGGGAAAACAGACTACCAGTACCAACTACAAGTATTACTCCCAAAAAATGACTTCAAGCATTATAGCGTTTATCTTTCCCAGTAAACAAACAAAAAAAGCCCACAAAACAAGAAAAAAATATTCAAAAAATAAAGGATAAAATCATCAATTTGTTCAAGAGAATTTTATTTCAAATAGTATCCCGGCATAAAGTAAAAATAAATAAATTACAGCTCAACAAATAGTTTTCTTCATTAAAATTTTCTTTTAAAGATTGTATTCAGGTTGCCACCACATCAAAAGCATATGGATTATGGCACCACAACATCAACATAGTTGAATAAAATTCTTCCAGCATTTTAACTTACATAAATTTACCATCTTCACAATCTGTTGCCATCTTTAGAAGAAGTGGGGGTCTATTTGGTTTACCATCTGTAAGGAAGAGCTGACTACCAGTTCGACCAACAAAAATAGAAGCAAAGGATGGAGCAAGTTTCTCTAAGAGAGGAGATCCTAAAAGGAATGGTAGCTGAAAGAAAAACAAGAGAACCACAAGATCAGCTCTGAAGCACATATAATGAAGATAAAAGAATTAGAAAACCGCACAGGAAAATTGCAGGCTTTTTTACCCACCATTATCTAATAAAAGGAAGCAGCAAATAACACCAAAACTGACGTGTCAAGAACAGACTGGAATTCATGAAACTTTAAAAATTTCAAGGCCGGTTTTTATTCAGCGGTATATTGTCAGATCTCAAAACCAATGATTCTAAATCAACTAACAAAGCCAAGCTAGATAGCATATGAAGAGCTGGTGAATGCTTACACGAAGACCTACGAGAGGAATTAAAGGACAGAAATCGGTCCTTTACATGCACAAAATTAAAATGTATCTGGTCAAAATTTAACACCTAGAATTCAATGTTTGTAGTATTAATTTTTGACAAAGCAGTGTCTTTATACAAAAATATAGTATGAAATAAATACAAAAAGCCTGAAAAACAAGTAGAGAAGTGTCTGAAATGAAAACAACTCAATTTCACATGTCTACTCATATGGTACTGACATATCCTTATAAGTCCCAGTTTTCTTCAAAACTCTTCCCTTTTGTCTTTGCAGTCACGTATATATCCTGGCCTCCTCTGTTCAGTCTATACACCCCTCCCCAGACCACCCCCAGGGAAAAAGAAAATAAACTCTCCTGTTTAAATGCTGGCATATAGACTGAATACTTTTACGGAGTAATATGAAAATGCTGGCCACCAAATTAACTGACTCCTTAGACCCAGCATCGACTTAATGTAAACAGAATTTATCAGTTTCATCAGCAGTGGAATATTATTCGCTTTGGGTTGATGATCAAGTCACCTACCCAAGCAACCATTTCAGCATTTCTTCATCCATAAATCGGTGATACATAGGGTTAACAGTAAAAGATACATTCCTCAAGAAGTAAAAACGCTTTCATTTATTGCATTGGTTTTCTTCCCTGATTCTGCTTCATAAAAGATACAGCATGAGAAACCATAAAATCACAGCTTTTTTTAGTTGTCTCGAGTATAGTACTTCTAGAAGAGCAACTCAACCACAAACGTCTTCCATGACACTTGGGATGACAAGATCGTCCTATTCTAACTTGTTAAGACAGGTCACTAAACAGAGTATATTACCATATAGATCTATAAATTGAGTAATACAATCAAAAATCTGTTCATGGACATTACTTTATCTAACCTTATTTTGGATTTCTTACTACCTATGTTTCAAAATACTTGCATCATTTCTTTTTTTCAAGTATCCCAACACGCTTCTTTGGACATTAATATCTCTAATTGCGTATAAATAAAAAATATAAAAAGTTAATATTTGGAATCCTCGCATTGATAGGAATTTAACAAGATCTTACTTGACTATGTTTTTTCTTACATAATGGTGAAAGAAAGATTGTCAAAGTTGGTTGATAAATAGTGCCCAAATGAAAATTGATGCAAATATTGCGAAACGGAGGTAGTATTACACTAAAAACTCTGTAAAGTCATCCACCTTGTATGTCCCAGGGTTGCTAAACAATACTTAAGTCTAATGCCGATAAATAATCTCTAATAAAGGTGTAGTTTTGGCTGTGTGTGAGGGCCTCTGCAGAAGTCTTATAGATACACGACACCAAATTCAGTCAGATATATGGTTCATAAAGCAAATTAACTATAGAAATTATCATACTAGCCGCCCCAATTTCAATTGAACTCAAAAGACACTACTAGAGTACTAGACCAATTTTCAGCTGTGCACAAGATCAAAATAATATGTGATGTATCCTCTGCCTCTTATTCATGGAGAAGTCCCAAAATAATAACGCCTTTCTAAACAAGGATGGAAAACCACATATCTGCCGCTGCAGGGATGGAATCTGTACTTTGCTCCCCCACGACCCCACCCCTAATTGTAAATAGGCCATCCATTATAAGAAAGATCCCCATGACAAGCAATATGTAAACAGTATGATAGGTTAACTAAAGGCTCTTTAACCCGTCAACATTTGTTTTCTTGTCCAGTTCTGACAAAAGCAAGCTATGTCCTTGTAGGATAAACAGTTTTCTTATTTTCATGCTTACCGCAAGTTCAGCCTACAAACAAATTGATTGATTATATGGTGTAAAATGCTGGAGGCTTGTGAGCTGTTAAAGAACTTCCATCAGACAGAAATAATGAACCTATGATATTGAACAGGAACTACTATCTTTCATAAGGATGACTGACCTGATTCCTTCCTCTTACTCCAAGGTGCGGACTAGCTAGTGTAATGAAATTTATAGGTTCCAGTCCAGCAATTACACCTTGCTTTGTTGAGTGGCCTGTTTTTGAAGTATCACCCATATCTCCATCACCCGAGTTTTTTGGGGTGTAAAGGACAGAAACAGCATATCGCGCAAATAAGCCACCAAGAGAATGAGCTAAAAAGGAAATTTTCTTTAGACTCCCTGTCTTGTGTACAATTTGTCTGACCTGTTAAGCAAATTAAACTAATTTCAAACGAAATGTTTATATGAGACAACAAAGATAGCAAGAAACGTAGTCAAAGTTCACCTCCTCAGCCAAACGTTTTCCAGCCCCATCAATGCCGCCAAACGTTTTAGTGAAGGTATTTGATGAGCTAGCTGAATAAAAAGAAAAAGAGCAGTTAAATGTCCAAACTAAGAATAACGAGTATTGATGAATGAGCAACAAAAAAATCTTTCACCACAGCACCTAACGAAAATAACTGGAGTTTGATGCTATAAAAACTAAAATTAAAATTGAAGGTTGTTCCCATAGAAGAGTGTGAAATAACAATCAGAGAACAAGATGGAAGAAGATAATAGCACTGAAGCAACTAGGGTATGTATGACAGAAGAACAAAGCATGCTTTATGCAGCAAAAGTCTACTTAACTTCTTCGGACAAACTAAAGCGGCACGTCTTGTTCCCGTTTGGTAGCCAGTAATAGTGGCGGGAAAGGGAATGAATCTAAGTGTAATTTGGCAAGGAAAGTGACATCAGAATGTCCATGGTAATGCAACATCCCAAACTTGTGTTTTTCTTCATAAACTTTCATTCCCACCTAATATCAACCCCAAAGTGGTATGGTAATGAAGATATATGAAGAAAATGAGCTACTTGAGGTGAATGAGCGTTACCATGGGGACTAGTATATCACTTTTCTCAGACATTTACAATACAATTTCATTCTCATTACCACCATTTATTACCACCTACTAAACGGGCCGTTGCAGTTCTTCTATGTGTATTTGCATCCTACCAGATGCTGCTAGTACTTAAAACATAGTGCTCCATAAATTTAAACAAGGAAATCATATGGTCAAACAGTGCAAGAGTTTCATCAATCATACGTTTTGTGCTCTGCCAGTTTAAAACTGTATCTGCAATGTACCTAGCCAAGCTGCAATTTTAGCAATTAATCCTAGAGAGTGGAGGGTAGAGAGTTTAGACTTTAGAGGCTATTCACAGTTCACAATAAAGTAGATTGATACCAAAACAACAAGTGACGTACTAGGTGAGAGAGGTAGATAAAACTCACCATAAATTAAGAAGTTTCTTCCCAATCGCTTTTTCAATTCCGCTTCAAAGTATATCCAATCACTTGGGCTGTTCTAAGAACAAATGTGAAACGTCATTCTAAGTTTGGTTAGTAGTTTAACTCAAATTTGGCACGCGTCATATACAGTCAGTAAAGCCCATGCAGATGATTATGGACGAAATTTGTAATCAGGAGAAACTGAAGAACCAGATTTATATTCTTGATTGCTAAGAATCTAAGACACACCACAAAGATAAATGCGAACCTATTAATCTAAGCTGAGTTCTATCTTCATCCATTACACAGTAGAATCAAACTCAAGCAACGTGTAGCTCATACCTAATGGAAGTAAGAAACATAGACAAAATATATATTTGCCTTGAAACTTCAGAACTGGGATACAAAGAAAAATTGTCACATTATTGAGAGTTTGGGATGTATGTTCACATAGAAAAGATGAGCAATAAAAAAAAACCTGAGACTACATAACAAATATGAACAGAGCATAACTAATAAGATCCCCCCCCCCCCTCCCCCTCACCCCGAGAGAAAGGGAGAGAGAGAACGAGAACAGTAGAACGCAACTAATGGGAAAGTCCAGCTCCTGGTCATCTACTTTATAACCTCCTCAAAACTTGAAAAACTATAAGTACATATACCTAGCCATGATGCCATGGACAAGCACAAGAAGATGATCCGGCCCCCGTTCTCCACTTGCAATAACTGTTGGAGACAAACTTCCAGCTGTGGTACTCATTGTATGAGACTCAAACCTTTGAATTTGCCAGCTATTATTCACCCCTGAAAACATAAGCTTCATCAATTAGCCAAAGCTTTGAAAGGCCAAGGAGATAGATAAGAAAAGGCTTACTATAAATTCCAGCATTTACATACAGATCATCACAACCAAAATCGTTCCTTCAAGAAATCTGTCATAGTTGTTTTAACTTATAATTGAACATCAAGGCAACTCACTTCAAAACTAATGCCATTCCTTCATTTCTCCATTTCCAACAAAAAATGACTTTAATAACAAAGAGAGAACAGTGATATTTTCATTGAGCAGTAATTACTGAACTCCACGTTTGTTTTCCGCGCTGCCAATACATCCAACACCCTTAAGAGTGCAAATATCAGCATTTCACATTAAAAAACATAGAGAGACTACAGAGCATCAAAACCTGAAGAATGTCCAGCACAACAAGGATCTAACTGGTTCGACAAATATGTTTCTTGTGCTTGACATGGACCATAACAACAGTCCTGCAATAATTGACATACAACATCTCCCCCTTTTTACTCTGTGGAGATGCATCACTCCTGAAAATCTTTCTTTACTTACTGTTATGCCAGATATATGGTACATAGTTGCAAAAAGAGTAGCTCTAAAAACACACGAAATTGAGTTAAGCGTTTTCCCGTCGAACATGAGACATGATCCAATCCAAACAAAATAATCCTTGTTAATGGACAAGTGTTAGATGCCTTTGACAATCAAACTGCATAATTCTAGCTCCAATGTCACGAGGGTAGGAAAAATTTGCGATCAACAAAGTTTCATCTCCAAACAAATTACATAACTCTAACAGACAAAGACTTTCTTTGGGATCAGCCTCCCCTCTTAACCTCTCTCAGTCTGCCAACATAGAAGTCAATATTTAAGAATCAAAGTGACAGCGCTCAACTCTGCTTCACCAAGCAACTGCAACACAGAAATTTCCCATTTCTAAATTTACTTTATAGACAACATCCATTATGCCGGATCCAAGAAAAAGAAGAGGGAAGCCAACTAATGTCTTATATGTCAGGAATTAACCGATTAATCTACTAATAAACACACAATATTCTCAGGCCTCAGCCACCTTACAAAAGCAACTTCTTTCAGGGCATAAAGGTCCAGCAGAGAAAGACAAGGAGATCATTCTTTAGCTATCTCTTGCACAATTGTGGTCAAAGAAACCAGACATCTATAGATATACCTTCATATTCACATAAGAATCTTGAGCATATAGTTTCATACCACTCAAAAATCTTCTTTTATGGTATAATACACATATCTCATGACACGAGTCCGCACGACCACACAAGCCATAAATACAATAGAACGTACATGACTACTAACCTTCTTCAGAGATTCCACGCCAGTTATATTCTAAAAGTGAATTTCCAATCTGCCATCTACAAATCCCACCACATTACCAAAACTACCACAGGCACTCATTATCTGCAAAGCAACGCCCTTCAAGATGATATAATGTCATATTGCGCAAACCCCTTCAACACAAATTATGATCTCTAAACTCCCTATCAAATATCCACCCACTCACCCAACAACAACAACAACAACAACAAAAGTACATTAAAAGAATCATCCATTCTTCACTAAATATCTCTGTCTATGCCAATCACACTATCCACCAAATAAGTTCAATTTACGACACCGCCACACAACCTCATGATCTCATGATTTGATCAATCAATGACAAGGCTTCCCAAACTTCAACTACGAAATTACCAGAAATTCAAAGGGCGATCATAAATCTTCACAATTGGGGCAAGTAAAGATCAACTTTCTCCACGAAATTACCGGAAATTCAATGGCAATCATTATCAACACAGTACTAAACTCTAGCATTATTTAATATGCAAAATAACCTACCAATAACTATTCTATTGCAAATTCAAATACTACAATCAACCACCAGACAAAATATGTACAAAAAAAATAATTTAAAATTCAACATTATATTATTGAGAAGAAGAAAGTTAAATTACCGAAGAAATTACATGAACTGGAGGATGAACAAAAATGTGATGACGACGACAACGACGACTGCGACGAGGAGGACGACGACGACAAAGGTGACGAAGAAGGAAGAGGTCCTCCAGCAAGTTTTAGAGAGAGAAAAGGGGAAGGAGGAAAATAGCTGCGCGCGTATAATAAACCCACCGACGCAGACGCTGCTGCTGCCATGTATATACACCTTGTTCAATCTTATTTATTTGTTGGGTATCTAAAAATAGATAATATCGAATATTCTATTAAATTAAATTAAAAAAAAAATGGAATTTGGTTGGAAACACCAACACGAGAAGCCCATACTTTTATGGGGTGGATGGATGGTGAAATTTAATGAAATTGGTTGCGTTAATTTTCAGCTATCTACTGTATGTTTCTGCTCTGTGATACACGTTGTGTTTTTGAGTTTGAGTGAAGGGTAGTTTTCTCTCTCCAGAACCAGAACTCCAGAAGCAGTGGGAATGGTGGGAAATGTGCAGAGGGAGGAGAGAGAGAAAGAGAGGGGAAGGAGTTGAGTTTTGTCGTCAATGGAGAGTGGATAGAGTTGGGTAGTGAAAACAAATTTTCAGCCGGACAATTTTGGTTTGTTTGGTTCGTTGATGGCTTTTCCATTGACAAAGGGGTTGACCATCGACGAATGTAAATACAATTAGGGGGCGTTTGGTTCACACAGGGTAAACGGAATGAAATCAAGAATGGGATTGAAGGGGAATGGGAATGAAACCCTTTGATTTAAAAAGTTGTTTGGGATGTATTTTTCATTTTCCATTCATCTTCTCCCTCCCTTGCTCCCTCCCTCCGCCGCCCACCCTCCCTTGCTCCCTCCCTCCGCCGCCCACCCTCCCTCCGCAGCCCACCCTCCCTCCACCGCGCACCCTCCCTCCGCAGCCCACCCAACCACCTTCTCTTGCTCAGCTCCCTCCGTCGCCATGCCTCCCCCTCCCTCTAATCTTATTTTCTCACAATTTTATGGATGAATTTGATGTTTAAATGTTCTAATTCGACTATGAAATCCTCATATCTGAAGATTCCATAGCCGAATTTGACCATTTCAAGACATAAATTGCACAAAAAAAAAGGTAATTTTCATTCTAAATCTTGTTTTTTCTTCAATTTTTTAGGGTTAATTGGGGTGGTGGTGGTGGGGGTGGTTTCGGGTCATGGGGTGGTGGGGGTGGGTCAGGGGGTAGTTTCTGGTGGTGGGGGTGGGTAAGGGGTGGTTGTTTCGAGTCATGTAGTGGTTTCGGGTGGTGGGGGTGGGTCAAGGGGTGGTTTCGCGGGGGGTGGTGGGGGGGTCATGGGGTGGTTTCGCGGGGGGTGGTGGTGGGGTCATGGGGTGGTTTCGGGTGGTGGGGGTGGGTAAGGGGGTGTTTTCGGGTAGTGTTGGTGGGTTTAGGGTGGTGGTGTCGGGTGGTGGGGGTGGTTTCGCGGGGTGGTGGTGGGGTCATGAGGTGGTGGTTCATGTGACTTTGGGTGTTATAAGGTGGTTAATGTTTTTTCAGAAGTGTCGGGGGAATGGGAATGGAAAAGTCTAGGGGGGGTGGGGAATCAGTGTAGAAGGTTTTTGGGGTAACCCAAAAATGAAATTGGGTAAAGGGAATGGTGAAACATGCCAAGCAAACAATAACAAAGGGAATGATATCAGTCCATTCCCATTCCCTTTCCTGAAAACCCCCAACCAAACGCCCCGTTACTTTACCAAAAGGTCTTGCGCGCACAAGGTGCACAATAAATTTATTGTACATCAATATAACTTTTACTCATTTTCTTGTAACTTTAACCTAGTTTTGATTAACTTTTATTAGTAAAAAAAAGTTGATAGATAAACATTTTAAAGGGTTATATGATTAATTTTATACATTATTAGTGATTTTGAAGAAATAAGTTTTATTAGAATGAAAAAAAATTCACTAAAAAATATATAACTTTTACATATATAAGCTTGACTTTTAGGCATTTTGAGTTAACTTTTACTCTGGTGTACAATATTTATTGTACAACCTTTGTAAATAAGAATTTGTGTTACTTTTAAGAACAAGATCAACGGGGTCTTATCTTAAGATGTTCTTCATTTGCCATGTCAGCATTTCATTAATATTAAATAATTAAATTATTATTAAGACTCTTTAAGATTCAATCAAATTTAGCTCTTCACCCATTAAATCATTTAAGACTTGTAAATTTATGTAAAATATCATTTTATTTTTTAATTTAACTCACATACCAAGTCTTAAATTGAGTCTTAATTTTTCAAAACTCACTTTAAGACTTTGATAAGACTTGTCTATTTCAATGCTACAATTTCTATATGTCTGATCTTAAGACTGACGAATCATATGCCATGTCAGCAAAATTCATGTCTTAAGACTTGTGCACAATTCTAGATGGTCATCGACGACTCTATGCCTCAAGTGGCTTGTGTCTATATGGACACACGTGGCTTGTATTAGTACCCATTAATTTTGTAGTGATACTGAGACTAATATGGTATTGATATACTAATACATTGCTAAGAAATAATGAAGTACCATTTTAAATAATTTGTGTTTTTGGTAGTGAAATATTCTAAAAGAAAGTAAGAAATAAATAAATGAATCTCCATTATGTAGAGGAACTCTTAAGGATTTGGTGTCCTTTTTTTAATTTTATATTACGAAGTATACCCTTACTCTAAAAATTCGTAAAAAAAAATAAGCGTTTATCTATAAATGGAAAATATAATTTCAAACCAAAATAATTTCCACGCATGCAACACGTGCATAAACACCAATAATAAAAAAGATATAAAAATTGGAGAGTATCAAAAGCTCATTAGAATTGACAAACTAGCTTTCAATATTGATTGCATCTTCAAAATTCAAGCAAAAAAGAAAAAAAAAATCCTCACTTTCTCTAGGATTTTCTCCCCTATCTTTAAAACCTTCTCATTGAGGCTACATCTTATTAAATGTAGAAAGGGAAAAAAAAAAACCAAGTGTACTCCTTAAATTTAATTAGATGGTGGGGTTAATAAGTTACTAAAAACCCTAAACTCTCTCACTTCTCTCTAAAATATCCCAAAAAACCAAAACCCTAGTATATCCCCTGCTCACCGGCGGCCAGATCTTGACTCATAAATCGGGTCGCCGGTGAGCCTCTGTTATAGTTTAGGGTTGTTTTGTGTTTAATTCTCGTTGGCAAAGCTTGCATCAAGGATTCCGACCAAATCGAAGTTAGGGTTTTGACTTTGGGTGACTGAAATCCTTTGCAGCTCTTTTGCGGTGCCGACGAAGGTGGTTTTCCGGAAAGAGAAGAAGAAGAAGGAGCCAAGCGGTAGCTTCCACCTCCTCTTAGTTACGCCGCTCTTCTCACCGGGTCTGTTTCAACCGACAAGGGTTCGCTGGTTTTCTTCGACTTTGGAGGTGATCGGTCCAGTTCACATCGTCTTCTAATCCGAGCTCCCCTAAATCGCTGCCTCCATTAATTGTTGGTAAAGGTAAAAAACCGCCTCTTTTAATCTGTAGGTAAAGGTAAAGGTTTAGGGAAAAGGGTTCAATTTCGGTTTAGATTGTTAATTTTTGGTTGTGATCTGTGAGTTTGGGAATTTTGGATTCTGAAATCTATAACCCGTCGTCGTCCTGTAGTGTCGGATATATCCCGATCTTGATGGTAAAGGTAAAGGGTAGTCAAGGGTTTCAGTTAAGTGCCAATTATTCTTTTGTTTCTGTAGCCTCTGGAGTTTGGTTGTTGGCTTGTTTGGTTGTTTTTGGTTGTTTTATTAGGTCTAATGTCAATGCTTGGCTGTTGTGGGTAGTTGTGTTGTTTTCTCTTTTTGATGGTAAAGGTTTTCCTGTGATTGTTGCTAGTGGTAATCAATTGTGGTTTCTGTTGGTTAGGAGGGTTGTAGTAGTGTAGACACCTACTTTTGTCCCCGTTCCCGCAAGGGAAAGGTTCGATGATGAAAGCATAAAAACTCCACTTGACAACGCGTCTCCTATAAAATAAACGAATCTCGATTCCCCATTTCATTTCACCCGAAACCTGCTATTTATGGAAACCTGCTAAAAATAGTAACTGCCGTAAAAGGTAGCTTCTAAAAAGGGGCAAATCATAAAAGATAGAAACCTGTCAGAATTAGGTGTTGCATTCCAACATAAATCCTAAATGAGATAGAAAACTGCGAGAATCCTATTCCTAATATGATTCAGAAATAAGAGTTACGTATTAATTAAAATCCTAACGAGCCTAGAGTTCGTAACGGGCCCAGACGCATTCCGTCATAAAATTGATACGCGCTAAAAGACTCAAATTAATCTCAAACTCTACGGATTTCAGGAATCCGAATCTGACTAAAGAAAACTGCCCAGGCCCTATTTTCAACGCCTGGCTCTGGGCGCCGAAATCTTCGGCGCCCAGGCCTGGGCGCTGAAAATACCTGGGTACGTGTTTTTTCCTAATTCTTTGTGGATTAGAACTCTGCAATTCTATCTTTCCACGAACTCTTCCCTATAAATAGGCCCCTAAATTCGACGTGAAAAGAACACACAACAACACACAATTATATTCTGAGTATTGACTCCAACCCTTAGCCTAAGCCTCACGCTGCGAAATTGTTCACGCGTTCTGTCGCAATCGATCCATAAATCGAACAGAACGTATCCTGTCCCATAATTTGAGATTCGTTAAATAAAAAGGAGAAATAGCAAAGTCAAAGTGGTTAGTTTTCTGAGAACCGTGACGCACCTCTCAAGGGTGCGTCGTAATGTGTCCCTTTTCGATGATTTAACTGCTTTCCTCACCCTTTTTATGAACTATTAAACTAACTAAATCTGATTGTTCTATCACGCCTAACAAATATAATATTTTTGGGAAATCGGATTATCATGCTAGGTCCCTTAATGCTATTTAAATCAGATAATCACGATCGAATTAGTATTATATGTTGCATATTGCCAAAATCAACTCAGATTAGCTTAATAGTTAACGCATGTCCCTTCAATTATTTATGCTGAGCTAGTAAGGATATCCTGCCTCTGGAGTTATCGACGAGCGAAGTACTCCTCTCGGTAGTTACAGTCCCCCGAACCCTCAATCTCTACCTTTCGGGTGTATGTTGAGAGATCCCCACACCAGGGATCACAAGGGAACCTACGGCCGTCGTGGTCAAACATAATTGCACTCCCTTTATGTCACGATAACCGGGTTTTGTCAGTTTTTCTCATTGTCGTTAAAAACTGAATGGCGACTCCTATATTACTAGTCAATTGGGTGTAAACTCACAGGAAATCCAATTACACTTGATTGAATAAAAAGAATCGTCACACCCACGAGGGACGAGGTCACGCATTAGCCTCGTGCTTTTTCGACCCCCTCACAGTGGCGACTCCACTGGGGATAGTGAAGGAAATACTCGTGCTTGTAGGTAACCAAAATAGCCAAAGGGTGAAACGATCCTACCCCGCGTTTATATCCCCATCAAGTTGGGACGACCTGAAAATCAGCATATTAATGTGAACGGGCAGAACCGCATAACGAATCTCGGCTCCCTCGGGAGTTGGGACTAAGGATACCTTTTTTCGCCAATAGGGGGGTGCATACGCCGCGCATGTTTCCCACTCGGTACTTGTGCAGGTAGTACACCTATCCCGAACCCAATCGCTCGCCCATTAGGTCCCTCTCGCCTGCATGCCCCCTTGGCTTGCACTTGCGGGTTGGCCTCTTGGGCGAAATTCGTCTGTTGAAGACACTACCTCGACCGGGGCATGTGTTGGATCTACGATAGAAGCGGTACCAAGCCAGGCGCAAATAAACTACCCATAGAAGCCTATCATAAACTATGTGACATATTTAATTTTCAAATTCATGTTTGTAATGTAGTTATGTGTAGCGAAATATGTGATTGTGTGTGACAAACTATCTTGGAAAACCAACGACCTTAAAAAATTGCCCAAACATTCATAGACTAATTGGCCAAAGAGTTATACCAAAATTCGTGTTCCGCAAGCCCGAACGATCGCCACAAAAAATAAAGCGACTCTCGGGATGGCCGTAACGAATCCCACAGACGCTGCACAACGCGTAAAGGACGTTATAAGGCAAGCACGCAAAATTAAAGTCGCAAAAACAAAAGTAGACGCAAACAGAAAACGAGAACCAGCCAGGGGCGCATTTTCAACGCCCCTGGCTGGGCGCCAGAAGTTCTCACGCCCTTCGCTGGGCGCTGAAGTTACTGCCTGGCCTTTTGGTCAGGCACAGTAGCCTCGGTGCCCGCGCATAAAAAAATATACGTAGCTAAAAAAGAAACTTTTTGAAAAAATTGCTGCGAGAGCGTATGAAAGGCACTCGATTCTAAAAGCGACTTGTAAAAAATAAAATAACTCTTTGTGTCGTCGTTAGGCCTCCTATGACGACAATGTTCGGCTCCAAAACCGAACATGCTAATTAAATGACCTTGAATGTCACATGGGCAAAGTATTCATAAAAATGATGTTCGAATAAATTTTTCAAGGAAAAATAATGTTCGAATAAAAAGTAAATCCGAGTCTAGACTAGGCTATGCCAAAGTACAATCCAAATCCTAAGTCTTAGTTGTCTTATCCATAGAATCAGTCCTAATACTTGGTGTCGTTCTGCAAGTTAAAAGGTTAAACCATATTGAGTCTCCCTTCCTAACATTTAAATCAATAAGCACCCACATGTAATTGTCATCCCTTGCTAAGAATCCACGGCCTCAATACTCTCTCTCACCAATAAAAAGAATATACTATAGTATTTGCAAAATGGAAACGGTCACATTCTGAAAATCATTCCCCTATAGTCGCACAAACCCCAAAGTGAACCTAAGGTGTCAATTCCGTTAGCAAAAAATTAATAGCCTCAAGGCTTAGGATCACATTGGGTCACGACTATCATAGTCCTCTCGAGTCACTCACTCCTTGAAATACTACTAAGTACGGACTAAAAGATTTTCCATGAATGCAACATGACCAACCATGAAAATACCCAAATCGGCAAACCAATAGGGCTACCATTGGGGTAAAGCAATATACACTAAGAGAGAAGCCGCACTAATGATTCTAGTCTTGCAAAAATAAAAATTCGATCTCCCCAATTAACTACCTTGCCAACATTAAACAAAATGGCGCATGACAAATGAACACCCAAGGGTTAAAATCTAAAGTGTCAACCAACGAAAGTTATGGTCCAATTAGCCTAAGTCTGAGAGTTGCTTGGTCAAGTATTATAGGCTTACGCCACGTCAGTATTTTGAGTCTAGGCCACCTCCTTGTATTCATACACGGGTTATAATCAGAAAGATTAATGAAAGTTTGAGTCTAAAATCACAACTTCCAATTAAATCCCAGAAACTGGAATCTGAAAAAAACAAAAAATTACTTTCGATGTAATTCTTTCGTCAAAATTCAATAAGGTAAAAACAACATTTTGAATCTACGCTATTTGCATATTTTAAGAAACGACTAAATACGCTTGCAAAGTAAGACAATTTAAAGGTCCACCCTAGGCCTACTAAAATTAAAGGTTCACTATAGGCCTACCAAACGAGGCTCACTCAGTCTCGCCTCGTGACTCAAAGACCACAACCATCTACCTTTTTAGCCCAAATTAAAAATTGAAGAATTTATGTTGGGGAGGAATCCCAAGAAAAAAAGAAAGAAAAAATAGAAAGAGAAAAGGGAGAGCTAAAGGAGCAAGCCATGGAATACTTATCCCGTAGTGCAACATTTACCTAAGTAAACGAAGGAAAAGAATTGAGTCAACCAATCCAAATCATAAAATTCTACGATGTCTACCCTTTCCAATCCTTATGCTCTTAGACGCCTTCGCTCTGGGGTCCCTGTTCAGCTCATTTAACTTATCCATGTTCTCATTGCCATGACCCAAGAAACCATTACCTCGACTCTTGTTCTTGAACTCGTTGTCAACCGCAAACCGCGCACGGCCATTGACACGTGCGTCATACCCCTTATTTCCAAAACCTGCTCTTATACCACCATTAGCATAATGACCATATAACTTGTGTGGATACATCCTGTTGATATACCCTTGAGCCGTCCCCATGCTGCTCATTGGCCTTGGTTGATGTAAACTCGTGACACTAGCACAAAGCTGCAAATTGTGAGCCCTAGCAGATATAATCCTCATGCTTGACCAACACCTATACAAATTCTCCTATCTCATTCAACCGATCTTTCAAGCCGTCTTGAGTCACAAACAAAAAAAGGGAAACAAATGAAAAGTGCAAAAAAAATAATAATAAAATGTGAATAATAAAAAAGAAACTTTGCAAAAGCGCCTCCAAAGTTAGTCTAAAAAGAAAAATAAAGAAGCATTTAGCGCACCAAAAAAAAAAATCCGCCCAGAAACCATTTTCAGCGCCCAGAGCTGGGCGCCGAAATCTTTAGCGCCCAAGCCTGGGCGCCGAATCTCTCTGCTTGCTGAAAAATGTGTCCAGAAGTGCTCGTCATTTTATCCGCACATGCACGGAAAATTAACGAACACTTGGAGGGGTACAACACGTATTCAGGTATACGTACCAAAAAAAAACACATGAAAAGAAAATACATGCACTCAAAAATATAAAACAAATTTTTTGGCTTACGGCAAGGCAGCAGATTTAAATAATAATAAACTTCACTTATTCTACCGTTTCAAATAATATGTTTCCACCTCAGAACATACTTGTTTAAAATCGGCATTCTATGAAACCATTTTCTAGGCTAAGAACTACGCAAGACCTGATTCCAAATTAAATCTATTTAAGGCGGATACGTAGGCAATCCATGATTCGGTCCAACCAATTTGCAAAAATATTAAAGCCTATAGAATAACAAGAATAAGAAATAGAGTCCCTTATTGAAATTTAATTACTTGCAATCCAAGTCGAAAGAAAAATTTAAGTCAAAGAAAGAATCCAAGTCGTCAAGATGCCAAAATGAGCACACATCGAAAAATAATAAAGGGGCACGTACCCTTGCCAGAAGGAGCTCTCACACTCCTAGGCACTTAGCCAAGACTCAAAAGATCGCTTTGCCTCAATTGAATGGGGGTGCTAGCGCAAGCGTCCATGACCTCTAAAGTACTCGACTTGACCCTCCCTAAAGCAAACTAACTCACTTAAAGACCTTCTTTCACCACTAGACACAATCATGATCGCCAACAAGTAGTAAAGGCAGTAAGCTTGCAATGAAAAAGATTGTTCTACGGCATCGCCCCATAGTTCCTTCGAACTCAGGGCACCCGTTCATGGTAATTCAAATGCCTGCTAATCTCCTTTGAAAAAAAATCAGACATTGTCAATAGGACTTGGCACTTAACCAAGGCTCACCCTACTCAGACATATGACACGGGCATCTAAAATCGAGATCTAAAAGCATCATTAATGGGAAGACATAATAGCAACTGGGGGCTAAAAAATTGAAATGAAAGAGCTAGGGAAGGAACTAAGTATACCTCGACCTTTTATACGGACATACACCAAGTAAATATAAGTCGATTTGAAAACGGTTTATATTCCCGCAATTCTGGAAAAGATGGCCCTAAAAGCCTGAAAGCATATGCCAAACGGGCACAAGTATATCTTGACGCCTGCACCCTGGCTTCCAGCAAATTCTTAGACAGCATTCCAAAAATCGTAACGGTATTTTGATTCACTCATGTAATCCTGTACGAACCCTTCTATAAGTCAACCTACTTAGGACACCTCGGATTGTACACAGTAGGATTCGGATTTTAAAATAATTTTCAAAGACTTTTTCGAACATAATAAAGTGTCGTTGGTTTAAGCTAAGTATGCGTTTATCTCAATGTTGCAAATGAGTCAAAAGATTTCCAAATATGATTATGGGTAAAGAAAGGCACCTAGCTTTTGGACAAGGCACACTTCAACATGTGACTACCTTGACCATGGCAATGTCGCACAATACGACATTTACAAGAGAAGCAGCAAAATCCCTACTCGAACGTACCTCGCACTAAACGAGTCTGGTTCAAACTATTCATGATCCATGTCACCATGAATGCATAAAAAAGTATGCAAGGCACTATAGCACCAAGCCAATCCCGTAGCTACAATTGGGGGCTTGAGAAAAACACTCTAAAAATGCTCGAAATGACGATTTTATCGAACATTCTCGACGCTAATGCTATACATACATCATAGGGGCACGATCCTAAGGTCTAATCATGTAAAACGAACCTTAGAATGGCTACAACCCCTCCCAAATTCTAAGCGCTACTTAGAATATATAAAGTCACCCCACTAACAAGGGTAACTGAAAATTGCGAGTCACCAAAACTCCGATCAAACTACTGCACATAACGCTCGCCCTACGAGCGCCCGTTACACAGTCTACATCGTTCCAAAGCAAAAGCGAAAGAAAAAAAAAAGAATAAAAAAAAACTGTCAAAATTCTGCCCAGGAATCATTTTCAACGCCCAGAGCTGGGCGCCGATATCTTTAACGCCCCATCCTGGGCGCTGAATCTTTCTGCTAGCCAAGTTTTGCCCAGATACAAAAATAAGAAAGAAACACCTATGAATCGTCGCATCGAACGAAGTAGTAAGCCGTGTAAACCCACGCAGAAGGCGCTACACTTGTTCGAGCACCTGAACGATTCAGCACGATGAAGTACTCCAAATAATGATATCCCAACACTTGGAGGAATGTTCTAAGACACGCCGTTAGGCCACACAAGCCTGCGTTGCACCCTAATCCCACAGTACAAGTCTAAAAAAAAGGTAAGGCACATTGCACTAATGCAAGCACGACCAAGAGTAAGAGGCAAAGACTACTTATCGCCCAAATGCAAGCCACACGACTTCTACATTAAGGAATAAAGGTAGCAAAACATTACCTACCACGGAAGGAATAGCTCGCACCTACACGAGCAAAACCCCAAGGAATCTTTCTCGAAAGAACCTACAAAATCGTACGCCAAAAGGAAGCATCCCAACATGCATACTTGGGGGCTCCAAGCTACGAAACAACCATAACAAAATAAAAAATCTCGAAGCAAATGTTTGAACAATCGAAAGGGCACGATGTTTGAGCCCACTTCATGAATGGACCTGACCCCTATCAAGCTTCTAAGCAAACTATTCAAAATCAGTCATTGCTCAAAAAAAAATGATTCAAGCAAACTGATTAATGGACCGCACACAACGGCCATTCTATGAACGCTCGTTCGCACATACATATCATCATTCACGAACACGTTCAAAAAATATAAGAGTGATCAAAGTCTTACACCTCAAGGTATGTTCCTCGGGCCATATAAACTCGCCCGACTATTGCAATAACTGTACACCTTAAGAGCAACAGTTCCTTAAAATAATCGCCCCAAAGCGACAAGCACCGTACTCCACCAATCGGCTACGGCTTCTCAAGAAAATCATCACGTTCTAAAAACAAAGAAAAAACAAAAGAAAAGAGGATACATAGAACTTCCAAGTGAAATAAACGAATGAACAAAAGGCCAACTGTGCCATCAAAAGACCAGCCCAAACAACACTTTCAACGCCCCACCTGGGCGTGAATTATTTCAACGCCCAGGCCTGGGCGCCGAAAATGTACCCAGGCTCAAAAAAGGCCCTAACTTCTAGTGGGCCCTGCCATACTCATTCGACTTGAAAATTGCCGAAAGTCGCACCTCACGACTTTGTCAAAGTAGCATACCACTACAAAGATCGCTCGCACTTACGAGCACGATCCCAAACACGATCAAAGACATTACAAAATACGTAGGAACCTCTTTGACAAAAAAAATGACCGTCAAGCACGAGTGCTTTGGGGCTCGAAAGAAAATATATATTGTGCAAAGTTAAAACGGTATTCCCAGACTACACTGTACGAAGTCCCGTGTTTGGATAACCTCAAAAGATAAAACCGATTTACGACCTCAAGACAAAGGTCGCCGTTGATACTTATACATAGTCCCCTAATCAAGGACCCCAATAGTGGCAAAATTTAGCCGAAAAGACTAGCTCAAAACCATGAAAGATGATGACCACAAGACAATGGTCCGTCTAAGCACGTTGTCAACCCACATTCAGGTTGCAACTAAATCCGAGCATCCCTCGAAAGAATTCGCTCTTACAAGAATGAATAAGAAAAGAAATTCTCAAAGAAATCACGAGAACAAATGAAATAGGGACTTGCCCACCTTAATCGGGCAAGATCGCGTCACAAACCGCGCGAGTTCCCTAATCGAAAAGAAAACGAATTCAGGGACGTCCACCCTCAGCGGACAGGGCTCGCCCACCCTCAGCGGGCGGGGTCTGCGTCACTAGCCGCGCAGGTCCTCAGTTTTCGACAAAAATAAAGTCTTCAAATTTAAAATAGGCTCGCCATCTTCAGCCGACAGGGTCTACGGCGCAAACCACGTAGGTCCTTATTTTCAAAAAAGCAAAATAAATTTAAAAACAGATTCGTCCACTTGTATCGGACGGGGCGTCCACCCTCAGCGGACAGGTTCGCCATCTTCAGCCGGCGGGGTCTACGTCACAAACCGCGTAGGTCCTTATTTTCAAAACAGATTCGTCCACTTCTATCGGACGGGGCGTCCACCCTCAGCGGACAGGCTCGCCCACCTTCAGCGGGCGGGGTCTGCGTCACTAACCGCGCAGGTCCTTAGTCGCTGCAGTGATAACTTTTTCAGTTTTCCCTTTTTCCAAAAATTAAAGGGTTGGTTTTCCGTTTTTCCAAAAAAGAACGATGTGCTGGATTTTCCTTCGTTTTACGCCCTATAAAAACAAGGGGGTTTTCTCGTTTAGCTAGCCCTGAAAAAGAGAATCTTTAAAAAAAAAAAAAAACGTTTTATCTCGTGATTGGGCTTGGCCAGGCCCAATTACACTTTACAGCTTTGATTTCGAAAACATCTGTAGCTACTCCCAATGACAAAGTGAGGGAGTTTCTGCGCACCTTTAGATTCTTCCAATGACAAAGTGAGGAAGTTTCTATACTATCAGTTGACAAATCCCAATGACACGTGAGGGATATGTCGACACTCCAAGTGATGACCCTTAAGTCAAATGTTATCACTCGGGGGCTCGTGAGACCCTCGCAAAACAGGTCACATACACCATGGCTTGTGTGACGCACTCCGTCTAATACTTTGACCATCGTCTTACTCCAAGACTCAGTCAAAGTGGGGGCTAACCGTAGACACCTACTTTTGTCCCCGTTCCCGCAAGGGAAAGGTTCGATGATGAAAGCATAAAAACTCCACTTGACAACGCGTCTCCTATAAAATAAACGAATCTCGATTCCCCATTTCATTTCACCTGAAACCTGCTATTTATGGAAACCTGCTAAAAATAGTAACTGCCGTAAAAGGTAGCTTCTAAAAAGTGGCAAATCATAAAAGATAGAAACCTGTCAGAATTAGGTGTTGCATTCCAACATAAATCCTAAATGAGATAGAAAACTGCGAGAATCCTATTCCTAATATGATTCAGAAATAAGAGTTACGTATTAATTAAAATCCTAACGAGCCTAGAGTTCGTAACGGGCCCAGACGCATTCCGTCATAAAATTGATACGCGCTAAAAGACTCAAATTAATCTCAAACTCTACGGATTTCAGGAATCCGAATCTGACTAAAGAAAACTGCCCAGACCCTATTTTCAACGCCTGGCTCTAGGCGCCGAAATCTTCGGCGCCCAGGCCTGGGCGCTGAAAATACCTGGGTACGTGTTTTTTCCTAATTCTTTGTGGATTAGAACTCTGCAATTCTATCTTTCCACGAACTCTTCCCTATAAATAGGCCCCTAAATTCGACGTGAAAAGAACACACAACAACACACAATTATATTCTGAGTATTGACTCCAACCCTTAGCCTAAGCCTCACGCTGCGAAATTGTTCACGCGTTCTGTCGCAATTGATCCATAAATCGAACAGAACGTATCCTGTCCCATAATCTGAGATTCGTTAAATAAAAAGGAGAAATAGCAAAGTCAAAGTGATTAGTTTTCTGAGAACCGTGACGCACCTCTCAAGGGTGCGTCGTAATGTGTCCCTTTTCGATGATTTAACTGCTTTCCTCACCCTTTTTATGAACTATTAAACTAACTAAATCTGATTGTTCTATCACGCCTAACAAATATAATATTTTTGGGAAATCGGATTATCATGCTAGGTCCCTTAATGCTATTTAAATCAGATAATCACGATCGAATTAGTATTATATGTTGCATATTGCCAAAATCAACTCAGATTAGCTTAATAGTTAACGCATGTCCCTTCAATTATTTATGCTGAGCTAGTAAGGATATCCTGCCTCTGGAGTTATCGACGAGCGAAGTACTCCTCTCGGTAGTTACAGTCCCCCGAACCCTCAATCTCTACCTTGCGGGTGTATGTTGAGAGATCCCCACACCAGGGATCACAAGGGAACCTACGGCCGTCGTGGTCAAACATAATTGCACTCCCTTTATGTCACGATAACTGGGTTTTGTTAGTTTTTCTCATTGTCGTTAAAAACTGAATGGCGACTCCTATATTACTAGTCAATTGGGTGTAAACTCACAGGAAATCCAATTACACTTGATTGAATAAAAAAAATCGTCACACCCACGAGGGACGAGGTCACGCATTAGCCTCGTGCTTTTTCGACCCCCTCACAAGTAGCAATAAGGGTGGTTAATAATTGGTGGGAGGTTAAGGAATTAGAAGGTCCCCTCTCCTCTGCAATGGGGTTTTGGTCTGCTAGAGGAGCAGTATGGGTATTGGGGGAGATAGTCATCTCCTGGGGGATCTTGGAGGTCGGTGTTTTGTGTTCATCTACCTTGGTGAGGAAAAGAGTTTTAGGTTTTAGGAAGGGCCTGGGTATTGGGGTTTTGGTTGTTAAGTGGTTTTGGAGGATAGTTGTTGTTAATCCTCTATTTAGGTTAGCGTTGAGAGTTGTTCTCGATGCTTTCAAAATCTGTTATTTGAGCGCTGCTCCCCAAATTTTGGGGTTTCATAGTATGCTACCTAAGTCATGTCCCATGACTGTAAATGCTTGTGTGTTAATCACAAGGTTTAACCAAATTCCCTGTCACTTTGTTTCCCTTCCACTATTTTCTTTGTTTTCCATGTATTACAGGTTAGTTAAGGAACCTCCTAGTGTTAACTACTTAAGCTACTGGCCAATCTCCTGCAATGATATCACTACCATGAGTGATCTTGGCACAATAACACCTTGTTGGTGGTGTAAACAAGGTTTTGACAATCAAGGACCGCCACGGGAAGAGCCGGCTTCCCTTGCAGCTGTTAGGCATATGTTTTTAGTTTGTTTCGTGGTACATGTAATGGTCTATAAAGGCCTTAGTTTAATTGTTTAGTTTGTAAAACTCTTTTATTTATGTTAAATTGAGCCTATGTCAAAAAAAAAAAAATACATCTTATTAAATTAAACAAGGTTTGAAGAATGAATACTTTGTAATAAGCTCATAAAGATTGATAAGGAAACTTCAATATCGCATCTTCAAAATCCAAGCAAAAAACACGAGGGAATCCCTTCCCAATGGGCACATCTTGGCTTCTCAAACAAACTTCTGGAACTTATAGTTTCATACCCACTGATGCACCCCAAATACGTCATAATACCTAGGGCCACGCAAGTGATAGTGATAAAAGTTTCTCTTGACTCAATCCTTTGACACTACAATAAATATAGTAGACAAGGGGTAAGTAAGGGGTCAACTCTAGAGGATCAAGGGTTTTCTACACTAGCTACAAACATGCAATCGCTAGCACACTTTATTTTAAAATAATTGTTGGTTTGGGTTGTTCGCACAATTTTCCCTAATCGCATGAACGGGGTAATTCATACTCAATGATAGGTGTTAGGTTATGATACATATAACTGAATATAAATCATGCGGAAAAACCATTAAAGCCAGGAATCCAAATTAATTGCCACATAACAATTAGCATAATTAGGATGCATACTTTTTGTAGAGTGCCCTCCCTTGCTGCGCCCGAACCGAACAAGAACAAGTCTTTAGGACTCCAAGTGTCGTCCCTCCGTAGAAAGTCCACAGCACGTCCGGATCCGCCTTAAGTTTGACTAACTAGAATTGCCCTTAAGGTACTATTATTTACGGCAATATGGGGTAAATAAATGACTGGATTTTTGCTTAAAATTCTCTCCTTTTGAATACTTAAAACTCGTTATAAATTGTGAGCATTAACCTCATATTTATAGGCTATGGAAGAAGTAATCGAATCCTACTAGGATACGAATTAATTAACTAGAATCTAATTAAAACTCTATTAATTAATTTATCCATTAGGAATAGGAATTTAATCATTAAACGAATCTTACACGATTTAGGTTTCGTACGGAAGCACAAACACTACACGAGCATGACCCGCATGCGCGCAGGCCATGCCTGCGCAAGCCCACGCAGCCGCTAAGCCCACGCGAGCTACGAATCCTACACGAGCTACGCAACCCACTGCTCGCAGCCTGCTCGTAGCCACGGCTTGCTGGGCCTGGCCTTGGCTGTTTGTATGGTGTGCGGGCTTGCTGGACGCGGGCCTGGCTTCGTGTTGGGCCTTCGTCTAGCAAGCTCGTCCGATGCTAATTCGTACGACGCGCTTCCGATTAATTTCCCGAGTCCGGAATTAATGAATACTTTGTAAAAAAATATTGGTTAATCATTCACATTAATGAATAGAATTCATTTTTCCATTTAATTTGTGGTTTATTAAATGATGAGTCCCTTCAATTTGACGATATATTCAAGATAGACTCTCAGGACCAGTCCTGTGACTAAGAAATGTCTATCAAGTGAACTTGAATGTCAAAAAGTTGAAAATGGTCCCTGGTCGGAGTTTTCTATAAAGATGGACGCATAGAAAACGTTAGACGACTAGAATGCAAGATGACTAGTAGTTCTGTTTCTTGAACTATGTGGACATGGAAATGTCGCAATCATTTGCATAGATACTTACTTTTGAAAGACTAGTATTGGACAGACCTATGAAACTTTACTGTAACAGATGAAAATCTGTCATAAGTAAATTTCATTAAAATTATTAGACACTAATCCTCAATACCTGAGTGATTTGAGATTACTTGTTTGAGAACTGGTTACTTTGACGTTGTCAACCGTCGCACCGTAAAAGGAGGCTATAATTACAACGCTCGGGTAATCACCTATCAAACGAAGTCTATTCTCAAGATCACAAGATTAGGGATTGTCCTCCCATAAATCGGGATGAGATGATGAAAGTTGTACAAGGCCACTCGGAGAGCTAGAAATTGTAAAATGCACGGCCGTGCTCAGATGAATCATAGGCTATGATTATCTGTTTATTTGACCAGTTGATCTCTGAAACCGAGAAATACCTCTGGATATAATAACGATGACAACTCTTACCTTATGTTCAAGAGCAAGCATCAATCGACAAAGGAATTAGGAAATGCACACTTGTCCCTAAGGACAAGTGGGAGACTGAAGGAAATAATGCCCTTGGTCCAAGTATGCATTCAATTTTAAGTCTAATAAATGCGGTTCAGTATTAATTAATTATGCAAGTTAATAATTCAGCGAGATCAAGTGAACTGTATGCCTAGCTAGAGGCCGCTTCTGTTCAAGTGGAATTAATAAATTCACAGCTTACTCTTGACTGAACCCGTAGGGTCACACAAATAGTACGTGAACGGATCAAGTATTTAAGTGAATTAAATAATCCATTTATGGATATTCGGAATCGAGGATCTCGGTTCCAGTGGGAGCTGAAATCGTCAAAAGGCAAATTATGAATACTCCGAAAACGGTGATATTGCCGGAAACGGAAATATGGATCGTATCGGAAATATAAATATTATCCAAGTCGTAGATGTTGCCGGAAACGGAAACATGGTACGTATCGGAAAATATTATCGGGAATGGAAATATTGCCAGAATCTGAAATATTGCGGAAACGGAAATATTGTCGGAATCGGAAATATTAAATATTTGTTCAAAACAGAAATTAATTCCGGAATCGGAAATATTAAATATTGTTCGAATCGGAAATGAATTTCGGAATCGGAAAATTGATCGGAAGCGCGACGTACGAAATAACATCGGACGAGCTTGCTAGACGCAAGGCCCAGCACGAAGCTAGGCCCGCGCCTAGCGAAGCCCGCGCAAGCACAGCAGGCGAGCAGCTGCTCGCCAAGCAAGCAAGGCCCAGCCAAGCAATGAAGCAAGGCCAGGCCCAACAAGCAAGGCAAGGCCAGCAGGCTGGCGCGCGGGCAGGCCCCTTGCGGGCTCTTCGTACGTGTTGTAGTGTTCATGCATGTTTCGAATCCTTAGGCATTTATGATTTATCCGATTAGACTATTTTCTTGAAACTACTAGAATTAGTTGTTAAGCTAAACACTAAAATTAATTGATTTAATTTAAGTCTAATTCTAATTGAATTAGATAAATTGAATCATAGTAGGTTTCTAGTTCCGATAATCCTACCCTATAAATAGGTGATGGAAACCACAATTTATAATACATCTATTAAAAGTATTCGTATAGTTTTAAGTTAAAAACTAAGCTTAATAATTTGCCAAAAATTAAGTACGAATAACATAATACCTTAGGCTAAATTCTAGTTAATTGAATCTAAGGCTGATCCGAACGTGCTGTGAACTATCTATGGAGGGACTACACTTGGAGTCCTAAACTTGTTCTTGTTCGGTTCGGGAGCATCTAGGGAAGGCACGCTACACATGTATGTATCCTAAATTATGCTAATTGGTTACGTGGCAATTAATTTGGATTCCTGGCTTTATGGTTTTTCCGCATGAAATATATGTTTTATATTTGTCATACCTAACAGTCAGCAAAGAAAAAAAGGGGGGAGTTACTTACACCATTCATATAAAAGGGAAGCTACCTCTACGTAAATACGGACACAGGCCAACGGCCGCGAGAAAAACCATATTAGTGAACTGTCCCACATGTGGGTGCCAACTATTGGATACCCAGGCATGACTCTTGGCAGATAGTCTATACATCTCTGCCTGAAATAAGGGCTTTACAAGCCTCCATTCCCTTGAAAGAAGGCGTGGAAGAGCATCAGTCTTAGAAATGAAACGTGGTTTATAGTTCCAGTGACTAAGACGCCTTGAAAGAGAAAGGTCCTCCATTCGGATAATGGACCATTTAGTCCTCCACCACACCCAACTGGACGACTTACCTACCACCGTCTTGTAGCCCCGTCGACTATAGAGGGTAAACCGTCCTTGAGGAGAGCGAGAGGAGGGTGCAATATCTACTAGTCTAACAAAAGACGAAAAAGGAGGGGACAACGTCACTAAACACACACTTGGCAATATAACCAAAAACGTTGGCACTAAGCTGGGCCAGTCCTATGTCATATCCGTCCAAAACATCCAGAACAAACGAATGCAAAGGAAACCTAAGGCGTAACCGAAAAGTGGCCGTGTAGACAGAAACCTCCCCCAAGGACATACGCTCTACAGTACTATGAGAGCCAGGACACTTGAAGCTAAAACCACGGGGAAAAAGAAGGAAACGCTCAAAGTCACGCCCCTCTCTTTCAAGTATCTAAGCCATTTCCTACTTGGTAAAATGTCTGAAGGAAATAATCCACGTCCTCTTTCCCATGCACCATGGCAGAAGGATGTCTGGCAGCCTCCTCGTCTGAAGAGCTAGAAGAATTATCCTCAAAGTCCTCTCTTGGGACCAGAGGACGGCAAGCCACGCTTTTTCGTCTTCTTGGAGAATGGGCCGCTTTGGCACCACCCTCCCCTGAATGATGTGAGGAGCTAACTCCTCTCCTAGTCACATGAGACGAGCTTGATGAGCGACATTTATGTTGCTCTTAGCCTAGGGTTTTATGTTAGTTTTTATGCTTTTTTATAGTTTTTATAGCTCTTTGTGTGAGATTTATAATTTTTGTTCCATCTTGTGCGTTATAGGTGATCTTGATGAAAAATGATGGAAAACAAGTGAATTTGAGCCAAAACAGGGCTTGTGCGGTTGAGTGGCGTTTTGTGCGCCCGAACAGGTAGTGCAAATGGAGTTCAAGGAGATTCCAGTTTTGTGCGGTCGAATGCCCTCTGTCATTCGGTCGCACAAAACGGATTTTTGAGGTAGAATGTCCCAAAATTGTAAAATGATCGCACAACCCTGGTAATTCGACATCACTGGTTTTGTGCGATCGAACGTGCTATGTTGTTCGGTCGCACAGATTTGGTTTTTGGAGGCAGAATGTCCCTAACTTGGGATGCGACCGCACAATGTTCTCTACTCGACCGCACAAAGGTTGTGCACCCAAACGGCTTTCCTTGTTTGACCAAATGAAGCTGCGAAGGAATTATGAGCCAAAGAAATCCCATTCGACCGAACAGGGTTCTTCGTTCGGTCGCACATGACGAAGGAAGTGTTCTTCGCTGCCTTCGCTCGCACAAGACCCAGTATTTGCTCGAATGATTCTTTTACGTTCGGTCGCACAAAAGGTCTGTGCGAACGAATGGTTGCGCGGGCTGCTCTTATTCGAATTCTGGCTTCTATTTGGGGAAACTTATAAATAGATTTTTCGATTTATTTTGTGAAGTGTAGAAATGGAGAGCGAAAATTAGAGTAGCGTAGCAAGGCAGCAGCGAAGATTAGCGTAGCTTAGATTAGAGTATTTTTAGATTAGATTTTAGGTTTTAATTTCACAAAATCAAACACTAGATTTCAGTTTAGTTCATCAAATTCATAGCTATTTGTTCTTCAATTTCAGAATTTGTTCTTCAAGGTTTTCCCCCCAATTTTGGTATAATTCTTACTTTTCTAATTCTTCTTTTGATTTTTTTCTTTAATTCTTTAATTACCTTGCTAATTTCGTTTATGCTTTGATTTCATGCTTGAATTCTAGAATTAGTTTGATATTTTGAATGTTCTTAATATTTCCCCAATTTTTGTAGTTTGAATTTTCTGAATTTTATTGTTTCAATTAGCTTCATTAGTTCAATTAGTTTCATGATTAGGATTAATATTAGTTTAATGTTGATGTTAATCATGCTAATTGAGTAGTTTAGTCTAGAGGTTAGGGATGAAGCTTTGGCATTGAATTTGGGGAATTTTAGGGAAAACGCATGAATGATGTTGTGATTAAATGTGATTTAGTGATAGGATTTCCATGACTAGTTGAGTAGTAGTCGCGAATGCTATTCGATTGGATTAGATTGGAATGTATGATTAGGTTTGGCGAGACATTGTGGGCTTAATTCATGCAAGCGAATGATAGCACCTATTATATGCTAGCTAATCTAGCTTAGGATTTGGCAAAATCTTTCCATAGGCTAGGTTGCTTAGCGTGCTCTATCCGAGAGGTGGCGAGCACGTCATTAGTTTTCATTCCCCTGTTGCTATGTCGTTGCATATTCATGAATGTCTTGACCTTGTTATTCTTTGATTCGATTCCCATTGCCGATTCCCATTGCCGATTCCCGAATCCTCTAGAATTTCTTTGTTTGTTTGAATTACTTGCTTTCATTAGATTAGAATTCAAAATCAAATTCTTATTCGAACTAGCTTGTGAACGCATAGATTGAATATTCAAGCATATCCATTCCTATGGGATGATCCCTATACTTGCCGCTATAGTCAATATAGCCGGTAGTTTAGGTGTTTTATAAATTTTGTTTGGTGAGGTGATTTTCTATTCAACGACGGAAAAACACTTATCAAAATGGCGCCGTTGCCGGGGAATGGCATCATTGTTTGATTCTTCATTCTAGTGCGCTAGTCTAGTTCATTTTCATTTTCTTTTCTTTAAAAACCAAAAAAAAGGCAAATTCTCTTGTTGCTCAAAATGACGAATCGTTTTCGCTTGATGATCTTCTCTTTCTCCATGATAATTTCCTAAGCTCTTTGAATTTTGAACCTCCAAAATCATTAATTATGAGGCTTGCTTTCATAAAATATCTTGAAATTAAAGAAGATCTAAGAATAGAATCTTGTTTGAGTTCATTTGAAGTCATGCCCCAACGAATTGTAAAAAGTTTTTTGGGATTTTCTAACCTATTGCAAGAATCTATTAAGGAAGTTTCATGGAGAAAAGATGAGTTTGAGGCTACATTGCCACCTATGATGCATGACATTGAGGAGTTGAGTATTGGAGAGTTTGTTCCTACTCGTTCCTCTTTGAGTGAATGCCTCGATGATGGTGATGAAAATCTATTTGCTCCATTTTGCCTTGAAGTGCTTAAATCGATTCAAATTGAGGAAAAGAGTGAATGTGTCAACCAAAAAGATTTTAAAGTGAATGAAGGATCTTATGTTGAGATTTCTTGTGCTTTGTGTGATGTGAGTGAAGTGGTTTGTGAATATTTTTTTCCCACTCCCTTCCCTCATCCCCCATTCCGAAAGAAAAAGTCAACATTTATCCTTCATTTCCCATTTCTTTTCCCTTTTTGTCAAAACTCCCACCGCTTGAGGATTCTTTTTCCTCTATTGATCCTAATGAGTATCCTTTCCCAAAGGAGCAAAAAGAAGGGAGTATTTCTTTTGTTTTTCATTTTGATTTTTCTTATTTTTGGTTCCCTGCTCCTTGTAGGCATAGAGTTGCGCTTTACTTTGTGCTTGCATCTCATTTGACTCTTGCCTACTTGTTACTATTGGATATGTTTTCCATTACATATGACAAACTATTGCGATCGTTGTCGGGGTATTTACTAGAGGTAAGAGGCGTCAAGCTAATGACGTAAAAAGAGCGCTTCTCGGGAGGCAACCCGTGGGTGTTGGCCATTTGGCCCATGTATACTAATTTTTTCTTGATTTTTGAAGTTTTTGTTTGCCTCAAGCTTTCTTGATGTGGAAATCTTTGCATCCATCTTTGCCATGTCCAACTACTCTTCTTGGTGAGTTCGTTCGTTATTACGGTTCTTTGCGGGACTTGCTCCCACGACATTTCCGGTAATATCCTTCTAACTCACATGCATTCTTTGGGGTCAGGCATCACATATACGGGGCATTGGTTGGATGGGTAGCTGTGCCCCTCCTAGTTTTGTTTTAGGCCTTGAGGACATGGCCTAATTCGAGCTTGGGGGGAGATTCTATTGTTTGCTACTTTGATCTCCGGGTGATGGATTGCTTGATTTGTGAATATTTTGGATTTTGTGCATATTTCTTGATTAGTTTTTGATTTTGTGAATTTTTTCTTTAATTTCCTTTTCTTTCTCTTTTTTCTTTCTTTCTTTTTCCTTTTCGATCATTGTCAGGAAAGCTTTTCTAGCTTTTTAGGCAATATTCTTGATTTGGGCAAATAAAATTGGAACTTCTAGGCTAGAATGTTTTTATTCCTAATTGGTAGATTTTTGCACGGTTTTCAATGTCTTGGGTCGATTCTAGGATTTAGGTGTTAAGAAAGTTGGTTGAACTTTGGGTTGCATGCGTCTTGAACCCTTGGCTTGTGGTAAGATGGTGTCGATTTCTCTAGTGACTTGAAACTGGAGAGAGTGGTATTTGCTCCCATGTGAGGTTCTTGTTCACATTAGCCCAAACACATTGTTTACACATATTGAGTGGCATGGATCCTTAGCATTGACTTTCTTATTCCCCGAGTTTGAGTATTTCCTTCCCGAGACCGCGAACGAACTACTTTTGGGGACGATAGAGGCATTTGTTTCGGTGACTATTTTTTTATTTTTTCTATTTTTCTCATATGTTTTTATTTGCATTTTCCCCCTTGCTAGCCATTTGAGCCTTGCCCCTTCATTTCTTATGAGCACATTACAAGCCTAATAGCCTTTGTTTTGTTTTCACCCTTAGAAGTGATAGTGAAGCTTAGTGTTATGATGCTTGTTGGTTTTGAATGATTATGCATATTTGAGGAATGATGTTTATTGGCATGAATGGCAAAGTTTGGGAAGTATGTTGTATATAGTGAATAAATAAGCAAAAGAAAAAGTTTTGAAAAAGCCAAAAATAGAGAAAAACAAGGCAATAAGAAAAGTTTCAATTGAAACACAAAAAAAGAGAAAATCAAATCAAGAAAAGTGCAAAAAGAGTTGTAGTTTAGAATTGTTGTTGAATAAGCTTGGGGGTACCCCAAATAAGTGGTACGAGTTTGTTTTTGGTTCGATATGCTTGAGTTGAGTTCTATCATTGCGCTTCACTTTAGGTATGAGCACCAAATTACCAAATTTATTCCGCACCTTACCCCTAGCCTACGTTACACCCTAAAAAGTCCTCTTGACCCTTTAGAGTTGAGTCCTTGCCGGTGGAGGGAGGATTTGGTCAAGTTTAGGGAATGGATTGTCATGCTAAGATGTCGGGTAGCCTAATCTTGTTTTCCGGCGCCTTCGTGGTGTCTCGAGACGCTATTCTCAAGGGTGGATAGGATCTAGAGATTTGATGTGGTATGCTCGGTTGTAGGGGAATTGATAAGTGCTTACCCTTAGTTCACTTTGCTTTGTATTTGAATCTTTCACTCGATTTAGGACATTGTTTAGCGTGCTTGCGTTTATTTGATTAGTAATATTAGCATTCTCTCGTACTTGTTCCATAATAAAGGCCCTTATCTTGAGTTTTGTAGTTTCGTTTTTCATTTTCTTTTCCTTTCTTTTCTTTTTCTTTTCTTTTCTTTCTTTTTCTTGTTTGTTTTTCATTTTTAGTTCTTGCCTTGATTCAAATTTTTGGAAGAGTTATGGGTGTTTCTCTTTGGAAACCTTTGCGAGATCCCACTCGCCCTCATGAGCGATTGTGGGGTTCAAAGAGCTTGTTGCATGCGCTTAAATGCAACCGTGATTCCTACGAAAGTGAGTTAGTGTGCATTCTTGTAGATCTTTTTTTCGTAATTTTTATTTTTAATAAATAAGCTCATTCTCCTCCCCGTTTCTCATTCTAGCTTTGCTTGAGGACAAGCAAAGGGTTAGCTTGGGGGAGTTTGCTTTTCTTTTCTTCTTTTCTTTCTTTCTTTTTCTTGGTTTGCTTTTCAATTTTTAGGTCTTGCCTTGATTAGATTTGTCAGAATTTCTGTTTTTGGCGGTTTTTAGGATTAGGATTGTTGCTCATTCTTCCCTAGTTAAGTTTAGTTTGCTAGAGACTAGCAAACGCTTAGCTTGGGGGAGTTTGATGAGCGACATTTATGTCGCTCTTAGCCTAGGATTTTATGTTAGTTTTTATGCTTTTTTATAGTTTTTATAGCTCTTTGTGTGAGATTTATAAGTTTTGTTCCATCTTGTGCTTTATAGGTGATCTTGATGAAAAATGATGGAAAACAAGTGAATTTGAGCCAAAACAGGGCTTGTGCGGTCGAGTGGCGTTTTGTGCGCCCGAACAGGTAGTGCAAATGGAGTTCAAGGAGATTCCAGTTTTGTGTGGTCGAATGCCCTCTGTCATTCGGTCGCACAAAACGGATTTTTGAGGCAGAATGTCCCAAGATTGTAAAACGACCGCACAACCCTGGTAATTCGACAGCACAGGTTTTCTGCGATCGAACGTGCTCTGTTGTTCGGTCGCACAGATTTGGTTTTTGGAGGCAGAATGTCCCTAACTTGGGATGCGACCGCACAATGTTCTCTACTCGACCGCACAAAAGTTGTGCACCCAAACGACTTTCCTTGTTTGACCAAATGAAGCTCCGAAGGAATTATGAGCCAAAGAAATCCCATTCGACCGAACATGTTTCTTCGTTCGGTCGCACATGACGAAGGAAGTGTTCTTCGCTGCCTTCGCTCGCACAAGACCCAGTATTTGCTCGAATGATTCTTTTACGTTCGGTCGCACAAAAGGTCTGTGCGACCGAATGGTTGCGCGGGCTGCTCTTATTCGAATTCTGGCTTCTATTTGGGGAAACTTATAAATAGATTTTTTTGATTTATTTTGTGAAGTGTAGAAATGGAGAGCGAAAATTAGAGTAGTGTAGCAAGGCAGCAGCGAAGATTAGCTTAGCTTAGATTAGAGTATTGTTAGATTAGATTTTAGGTTTTAATTTCACAAAATCAAACACTAGATTTCAGTTTAGTTCAACAAATTCATAGTTATTTGTTCTTCAATTTCAGAATTTGTTCTTCAAGGTTTTCCCCCCCAATTTTGGTATAATTCTTACTTTTCTAATTCTTCTTTTGATTTTGTTCTTTAATTCTTTAATTACCTTGCTAATTTCGTTTATGCTTTGATTTCATGCTTGAATTCTAGAATTAGTTTGATATTTTGAATGTTCTTAGTTTTTCCCCAATTTTTGTAGTTTGAATTTTCTGAATTTTATTGTTTCAATTAGCTTCATTAGTTCAATTAGTTTCATGATTAGGATTAATATTAGTTTAATGTTGATGTTAATCATGCTAATTGAGTAGTTTAGTCTAGAGGTTAGGGATGAAGCTTTGGCATTGAATTTGGGGAATTTTAGGGAAAACTCATGAATGATGTTGTGATTAAATGTGATTTAGTGATAGGATTTCCATGACTAGTTGAGTAGTAGTCGCGAATGCTATTCGATTGGATTAGATTGGAATGTATGATTAGGTTTGGCGAGACATTGTGGGCTTAATTCATGCAAGCGAATGATAGCACCTATTATATGCTAGCTAATCTAGCTTAGGATTTGGCAAAATCTTTCCATAGGCTAGGTTGCTTAGCGTGCTCTATCCGAGAGGTGGCGAGAACGTCATTAGTTTTCATTCCCCTATTGCTATGTCGTTGCATATTCATGAATGTCTTGACCTTGTTATTCTTTGATTCGATTCCCATTGCCGATTCCCGAATCCTCTAGAATTTCTTTGTTTGTTTGAATTATTTGCTTTCATTAGATTAGAATTCAAAATCAAATTCTTATTCGAACTAGCTTGTGAACGCATAGATTGAATATTCAAGCATATCCATTCCTATGGGACGATCCCTATACTTGCCGCTATAGTCAATATAGCCGGTAGTTTAGGTGTTTTATAAATTTTGTTTGATGAGGTGATTTTCTATTCAACGACGTAAAAACACTTCTCAAAATGGCGCCGTTGCCGGGGAATGGCATCATTGTTTGATTCTTCATTCTAGTTCGACCGAACCCCGAATTCCCAAATTCGAAGCCTAACTATGACTTTTCGGAGGTTTTAGTTTTTCGAACGCAAAAGTTTGTAATTTTAAGATGTTAAATTGAATATTTGCGATTCTTGTTGTTAAATCTTGAATTTTTGATTGACCTACTGTATATGTTTAACAAATTGAATGCCTAAGCTTTTTAATTATACAACCTAATTTGTAATTGTAATTGTAATTAATTTGTTGAAATTCGAATAATTTAGAATTTGATTTGATTTTCATAATTAATTGACGATTTAATTAGGTATCCATGATTAAAAACCACCATAAAAATTGTTAATTTATGATAAATTTTAAATTTTTATGACCTAGATTTGAATCCATGTTAATCGGAAATTAATTGATTAATAAATTTTCGATTTTTCGCCCTAAAATTATGAAATTAATATGATTTATTAATTTGTCATTGATTTTAAATTAAAAGTTTAAATTTTTATAAAATTCGTTCATAAAAGTTGCACGCACAAAGCAAAGGACGCTATGTGTTACCCTTAAGGGGTGTTGTATAGTGCGGGCACACGACGACGAGCAAGGGAGCTCGTCGCCCGTGCGGTACGAATGCAGCGAGCAACCAAGCATGGCGCGCGCGGGAGGCAATGCTGCCTAGGCGTGTGTGCTGTGTGCATGGGCGATGGGCAGAACAAGACGAGGTGCACGCACGGGAGAGCGAGAGCTGGGTCGCCCAGCGAGCGCTGCTCCGCGCACCAACGAGCGCTGCCTCGCCATCGATCGATTGCTCGCGCCCAGCGAGCGATGCATCCCTTCGGTAGCTGCTGCGAAGCGAGCGAGCATGCTGCGCGCAAGCGTGGCTTGGCTTGCTGCTTTTGCGCGTGGCTGCTGCTGCTTGTGCCATGGCTATGCGATCAGTCGAGGGGCATTGATGCCTCGTGCACTCGACGGGGCTTGGGCGCAAGCCCAAGTGCCTCGCCGTGTTACGATTGAGTAGTTTTGATTTTAATTTGAAATTTTCAGTTCGGAAATAATTTTAATTAACTTTAAAATTAATAATTTAAATTGTTTTCTCGGATTTTAATTTTGAATATTATAATTATTATAAATTTTAATTTATACTAATTATTTTACTAAAATTAAACCTTGAATTAATTTAAATTCGTTTAATTCAACTGAAAATAAATTAAATGGATTCGATTATAATTTTATATGAGCTTTAAATTTTAATTAAACTTGTATGTTTCCGGTTAGACTAGAAATAAATTTTTATGTTTAAAATTAGTAAAGCATACAAATGTGAGGGGGTCGAAAAAGCACGAGGCTAATGCGTGACCTCGTCCCTCGTGGGTGTGACGTTTCTTTTTGTCAAATCAAGTGTAATTGGATTTCCTGTGAGTTTACACCCAATTTACTAGTAATATAAGTCGTCATTCAGTTTTTAACGAGAATGAGAAAAACTGACAAAACCCGGTTATCGTGACATAAAGGGAGTGCAATTATGTTTGACCACGACGGCCATAGGTTCCCTTGTGATCCCTGGTGTGGGGAGCTCTCAACATACACCCGCAAGGTAGAGATTGAGGGTTCGGGGGACTGTAACTACCGAGAGGAGTACTCGCTGTTCGATAACTCCAGAGGCAGGATATCCTTACTAGCTCAGCATAAATAATTGAAGGGACATGCGTTAACTATTAAACTAATCTGAATTGATTTTAACAATATGCAACACATAATACTAGATCGATCGTGATTATCTTGTTTAGATTGATTTAAGGGACCTAGCATGATAGTTCAATTTCCCAAAATATTATCTTTATTAGGCGTGATAGAACAATCAGATTTAATAGTTTAACAATTTATAAAAGGGCGAGGAAAGCAATTAAATCATGCGAAGGGACACATTACGACGCACCCTTGAGAGGTGCGTCACGGTTCTCAGAAAACTAACCACTTTTGCTTTGCAATTTCTCCTTTTATTTAACGAATCTCAAGTTTCCGGGCTTAATTCTTCAGCTACAAGGGACAAGATACGTTCCGTTCAATTTTTGGATCGATTGCGACAAAACGCGGGATCAATTTCGCAGCGTGAGGCTTAGGCTTAGGGGTTGGAGTCAATACTCAGAATATGAATTGTGTGTTGTTTCACGTCGAATTTGGGGCTGTATTTATAGGGAAGAGTTCGTGGAAAGATAGAATTTTAGAGCTCTAATCCACGAAGAATTAGGAAAGAACACGTACCCAGGTACTTTCAGCGCCCAGGGCGGGGCGCCGAAGATTTCGGCGCCCGGAGCCAGGCGTTGAAAATAGGATTTGGGCCGTATTTCCTTGTCAGATTTGGACTCGTGGAATACGGAGTCTTTGAGACTTATCCGAGTCTTTTAGCGCGTATTAACTTTATGACGGAATGCGTCTGGGCCCGTTACGAACTCTAGGTTCGTTAGGATTTTAATTAATACGTAACTCTTATTTTCGAATCATATTAGGAATAGGATTCCTCTTGCAAATTCTATCTCGTTTAGGATTTATGTTGGAGTGCAACACCTAATTCTGACAGGTTTCTATCTTTTATGACTTGCCACTTTTAACAACTACCCATTACGGCAGTTACTATTTTTAGCAGGTTTCCATAAATAGCAGGTTTCTATAAATAACAGGTTTCGGGTGAAATAAAAAGGGTGATCGAGATTCGTTATTTTATAGGAGATGCGTTGCCAAGTGGAGATTTTATGTTCTCATCATCGAACCTTCCCTTTCGGGAATGGGGACAAAAGTAGGTGTCTACGGTTAGCCCCCACTTTGACGGAGTCTCGGGATGAGACGATGGTCAAAGTACTAGACGGAGTGCGTCACACAAGCCATAGTGTATGTGACTTGTTTTGCGAGGGTCTCACGAGCCCCCGAGTGATAACATTTGACTTCAGGGTCATCACTTGAAGTGTCGATATATCCCTCACGTGTCATTGGGATTGGTCAACGGATAGTATAGAAACTCCCTCACTTTGTCATTGGAAGTATCTAAAGAGGCGTAGAAACTCCCTCACTTTGTCATTGGGAGTAGCTACAGATTTTTTCGAAATCAAAGCTATAAAGTGTAATTGGGCCTGGCCGAGCCCAATCACGAGGTAAAAACGTTTTTAAAGATTCTCATTTTCAGGGTTAGCTAAACGAGAAAACCCCCTTGTTTTTATGGGACGTAAAACGAAGGAAAATCCAGCACATCGTTTTTTTTTTGCAAAAAACGGAAAACCAATCCTTTAATTTTTGGAAAAAAGGAAAACTACTCACATCGCTCTTTTTTGGAAAAACGGAAAACCAATCCTTTAATTTTTGGAAAAGGGAAAACCAGATAAAGTTATCGCTGCAGCGACTAAGGACCTGCGCGGTTAGTGGCGCAGACCCCGCTGGCTAAAGATGGCGAGCCTGTCCGCTAAGGGTGGATGCCCCGTCCGAAAGAAGTGGACAAATCTGTTTTGAAGTTTGTTTGCTTTTTTTGAAAATAAGGACCTACGTGGTTTGTGACGTAGACCCCGCCGGCTAAAGATGGCGAGCCTATTTTGAATTTGAAGATTTTATTTTTCAAAAACTGAGGACCTGCGCGGTTAGTGACGCAGACCCCGCCCGCTGAAGGTGGGCGAGCTTGTTTTTGTTTTTTGAAGAATTTATTTTCTTTCGAGGGATGCTCGGATTTAGTTGCAACCTGAATGTGGGTTGACAGCGTGCTTAGACGGACCATTGTCTCGTGGTCATCATCTTTCATGGTTTTGAGCTAGTCTTTACGGCTCAATTTTGCCACTACTTGGGTCCTTGATTAGGGGACTATGTATAAGTATCAACGGCGACCTTTGTCTTGATGTCGTAATCCGGTTTTATCTTTTGAGGTTATCCAAACACGGGACTTCGTACAGCGTAGTCTGGGAATATTGTTTTAACTTTGTATACTCTCTTTTGAAATATATATTTTCTTTCGAGCCCCCAAGCATTCGTGCTTGATGGTCATTTCTTGTCAAAGAGATTCCTTGGGGATACGCATTTTGTGATGTCCTTGATCATGTTTGGGATTGTGCTCGTAAGTGCGAGCGATCTTTGTAGTGGTGTGCTACTCTTAACAAAGCCGTAAGGTGCGACTTTAGTAAAGAAATCGGCAATTTTCGAGTCGAATGGATACGGCAGAGCCCTATAGAAGTCAGAGCCTTTTCTGGGTCCGGGATCATTTTCGGCGCCCATGCCTGGGCGTTAAAGATTTTGGCGCCCAACGCTTGAAAATGATTTCTGGCGAGGTTTCTTGATGACACAGTTGGCCTCTTGTTCGTTCGTTTTCTTTTTTTTCTTTTCGTCTAGAGATTTTTTTTGGAACGAACCGTTCATTTGAGATCACCGTTGATTGGTAAATAATTATTTCTCGAGAAACCGTAGCCTAATAGTGGACCAACGGTGTTTATTATTTCCTTATTCGTTCGCCATTTCTTAGCTTAGAACGAGTGTGAGATTAATCTTCAACGCCCAAAGTCAGGCGTGGGATTTGGCGTCGGTGTTGATTATTGGGCAGGATCTGCCTCTTTTCCGTTTGCTTATTTCACTTGGAAATTCTACGTATTCTCTTCTCTTTTGTTTTTTTTTCTTTATTTTTGAACGTAGAATTTTATTAGAGATCACAATGAGCTGAGTGATCGTGATGATTTCTCGAGAAGCCGTAGCCGATTGGTGGACTACGGTGTTTGTCGCTTTGGGGCGATTATTTGAAGGAACGGTTGCTCCTAAGGCGTGCAGTTATTGCAATAGTTGGGCGAGTCTATATTGAGGCGTAAGACTTTGATCTCTCTTGTATATATTTTTCCTTTTGAACGCGTTCGTGAATGATGATATGTATGTGCGAACGAGCGTTCGTAGAATGGTCGTTGTGTGCGGTCCATTAATCAGTTTGCTTGAATCATTTTTTTTTTGAGCAATGACTGATACTGAATAATTTTCTTAGAAGCTTGATAGGGTTTAGGCCCATTCATGAAGTGGGCTCAAGCATCGTGCCCCTTTGATCGTTCAAACATTTGCTTTGAGACCCTTTTTTTTATTTTTTTTTTATTTTTCTATGGTCGTTTCGTAGCTTGGAGCCCCCAAGTATGCATGTTGGGATGCTTCCTTTTGGCGTACGATTTTTGTAGGTTCTTTCGAGAAAGATGCCTCGGGGTTCGGCTCGTGTAGGTGCGAGCTATTCCTTCCGTGGTAGGTAATGTTTTGCTACCTTTAATCCTTAATGTAGAAGTCGTGTGGCTTGCATTTTGATTTTGGGCAATAAGTAGTCTTTGCCTCTTTTACATGTGTTCTTGGTCGTGCCCGCATTAGTGCAATATGCCTTACTCTCTTTTTTTTTTAGACTTGTACCGTGGGATAGTTGAACTTATGGTGCGACGTAGGCTTGTATGGCCTAACCGCATGTATTAGAACATTTCTCCAGGTGTTGGGATATCATTATTATTTTTTGCATTGGAGTACTTCATCACGCCTCGTTCAGGTGCTTGAACAAGTGTAGCACCTTCTGCGTGGGTGTGCACGGCTTATTATTTCGTTCGATGCGAGGATTCATGGATGTTTTTTTTTTGTTTTTATACTTGGGAAAATTTGGCAAGCCGAGAGAATCAGCGCCCAGGCTGGGGCGTTAAAGATATCGGCGCCCAGCGCTGGGCGTTGAAAATGATTTCTGGGCAGAATTTGACAGTTTTTTTTTTTATCCTTGATTTTTCTTTTGCTTTTGCTCTGGAACAACGTAGGCTGTGTAACGGGTGCTTGTAGGGCGAGCGTTATGTGCAGTAGTTTGATCGGAGTTTTGGTGACTCGCGATTTTCGGTTACCCTTGTTAGTGGGGTGACTTTATATATTCTAAGTAGTGCTTAGAATTTGGGAGGGGTTGTAGCCATTCTAAGGTTCGTTTTACACGATCAAACCTTAGGATTGAGCCCCTATGACGTGGGTATAGCATTAGGCTCGAGAATTTGCGATAAAATCGTCAGTTCGAGCATTTTTAGAGTGTTTCTCTCAAGCCCCCAATTGTAGCTACGGGATTGGCTTGGTGCTGTAATGCTTGGAATACGTTTTTATGCATTCATGGTGACATGGATCATGAATAGTTTGAACCAGACTCATTTAGTGCGAGATACGTTCGAGTAGTGATTTGCTACTTCTCTTGTAAATGTCGTATTGTGCGACATTGCCATGGTCCAGGTAGTCACATGTTGAAGTGTGCCTTGACCAAAAGCTAGGTGCCTTTCTTTACCCATAACCATATTTACAAATCTTTTGACTCACTTGCAACATCGAGATATACTTAGCTTAAACCAACGACACTTTATTATCTTCGAAGAAGTCTTTGAAAATTATTTGAAGTCCGAGTCCTACTGTGTACAATCCGAGGTGTCCTACGTAAGTTGACTTATAGAAGGGTTCGTACAGGATTACATGAGTGAATCAAAATACTGTTACGATCTTTGGAATGCCGTCTAAGGATTTGCTGGAAGCCAAGGTGCGGGCGTCAAGATATTACTTGTGCCCGTGTGGCACATGCTTTAGGTTTTTAGGGCCATCTTTTCCAGAATTGCGACAATATAAACCGCTTTCAAATTGACTTAGATTTACTTGGTGTAGGTCTGCACGAAAGGTCAAGGTATACTTAGTTCTTTCCCTAGCTCTTTCATTTCAATTTTTATCCCCCAGTTGCTATTATGTCTTCCCATTAATAATGCTTTTAGATTTCGATTTTTAGATGCCCGTGTCATTTGTCTGAGTAGGGTGATCCTTGGTTAAGTGCCAAGTCCTATTGACAATGTCTGATTTTTCTCAAAGGGGATTCGCAAGCATTTGAATTACCATGAACGGGTGCCCTGAGTTCGAAGGAACGATGGGGCGACGCCGTAGAACAATCCTCTTTATTGCAAGCTTACTGCCTTTACTACTTGTTGGCGATTATGACTGTGTCTAGTGGTGAAAGAAGGTCTTTAAGCGAACAACTATGTCTAGTGGTGAAAGAAGGTCTTTAAGTGAGTTAGTTTGTTTTAGGGAGGGTCAAGTCGAGTACTTTAGAGGTCATGGGCGCTTGCGTCAGCCCCCATTCAATTGAGGCAAATGATCTTTTGAGTCTTGGCTAAGTGCCTAGGAGTGTGAGTGCTCCTTCGGGCAAGGGTACGTGCCCTTATTATTTTTCGATGTGTGCTCATTTTGGCATCTTGATGACTTGGATTCTTCTTTTGACTTAAGTTTTTCTTTCGACTTGGATTGCAAGTAATTAAATTTCAATAAGGGACTCTATTTCTTATTCTTGTTATTCTATAGGCTCCAACATTTTTGCAAATTGGTTGGACCGAATCATGGATTGCCTACGTATCCGCCTTAAACAGATTTAATTTGGAATCAGGTCTTGCGTAGTTCTTAGCCAGAAAATGGTTTCTTAGGATGCCGATTTAAACAAGTACGTTCGAGTGGACTCGTAATGTTTGAAAAATGGTAAAATAAGTGTATGAAATTTTGGAGCGCGCGTATTTTGCGTATTTTATACGATCTTCTACCCCCCAAGTGTTCGTTATTCTTCCGCATGTATATGGGAAAATATACGAACACTTTTAGGAATTGGGAGTTGAAAGCAAGAACGGCGCCCAGGGCTGGGCGCTATTATTTTCGGCGCCCAGGTCTGGGCGTTGAAGCGTGTTCTGGGCTGTCTTTTTGCGCTGCTCCTTTTCGTTTCGCGCCAAATATTTGCGAATCTTTTTTGTGCGCTAAATGCTTCTTTTCCTTTTTTAAATGCTTCTTTTCTTTTTTTTGTGCGCTTTGCAAAGTTCTTTTATTATTATTATTATTATTATTATTATTATTATTATTATTTTTTATTATTTTTTTATTATTCTTTGATTTTTTTACGTTAAGCGTGGAACGTACTTTTCATTTGTTTTTTTTTATTCGTGACTTAAGACGGCTTGAAAGACTGGTCAAATGAGATAGGATAATTTGTATAGGTATTTAGTCAAGCATGAGGATTACATCTGTTAGGACTCACAATTTGCAGCCTCGTGCTAGTTGTTGTGGGGTTTTTCCGGTGAGATACCTTGGAGGTTTCTTGGTAACTTTTAAAGATTAAACAAGATTGTATTTTTATAGAGAGAAAAAGTAGAGAGAAGGCAGAGCAGCAATTGCTCTAGAATGTATTGATTGTGACCCCTTTTTCTAGGGAAGTGGGAATATTTATAGTACTAGGTTTTTGTGGGAATGACCGAATATTCCCCTTACATGATTGGCTGGGGAATGGGAGAAGGACACGTGTCCTTTCTCCTTACAATTCTCTGATCCCCTGTAGCAATAGTGGGCTATTTGGGCCTATTGTGCTTAGTAATTCACTTGGGATACATACTAATTAAGTCCTTTTCCAGGTATAGGTTTTATACGTACATTTATACATACTTAAATACATACATTGTAGATACCTAGATTAATACTCATGCCCCGGAGTAGACTTTGCATGATTTCTGCTTAGGGGGCGCAATACGTGCCAGGTGTCACATCTTCATTGGTGCACGAAGGCATGGTAATTTTGCCCACAACATTTGCCCCTCAAGAAGGGCATTTCTGGAAACACTTTCCGGGTATCGCTTCTTGATCTTTGATTTGCATCTTCATCTTTGGGTCAGGTGTTGAGGGGGTGACACGTGTCACCTTTCTCTATTTTGCCCCTCCCTATATATAGAGGGGGGGGGGTAAATTTCATTTTTTTACATTTCATTTTCACAGAGCTCTCATAGGCGATTTCCGGCGTGTTCCTACCACCATCAGGCGATTTCCGGCCACCGCGAGACTCATCCTTTTCCTCGTCAAACTCATCCTGTTCTTCGCGAAATTGCCGATTCCCATTGCCGATTCCCGAATCCTCTAGAATTTCTTTGTTTGTTTGAATTACTTGCTTTCATTAGATTAGAATTCAAAATCAAATTCTTATTCGAACTAGCTTGTGAACGCATAGATTGAATATTCAAGCATATCCATTCCTATGGGATGATCCCTATACTTGCCGCTATAGTCAATATAGCCGGTAGTTTAGGTGTTTTATAAATTTTGTTTGGTGAGGTGATTTTCTATTCAACGACGGAAAAACACTTATCAAAATGGCGCCGTTGCCGGGGAATGGCATCATTGTTTGATTCTTCATTCTAGTGCGCTAGTCTAGTTCATTTTCATTTTCTTTTCTTTAAAAACCAAAAAAAAGGCAAATTCTCTTGTTGCTCAAAATGACGAATCGTTTTCGCTTGATGATCTTCTCTTTCTCCATGATAATTTCCTAAGCTCTTTGAATTTTGAACCTCCAAAATCATTAATTATGAGGCTTGCTTTCATAAAATATCTTGAAATTAAAGAAGATCTAAGAATAGAATCTTGTTTGAGTTCATTTGAAGTCATGCCCCAACGAATTGTAAAAAGTTTTTTGGGATTTTCTAACCTATTGCAAGAATCTATTAAGGAAGTTTCATGGAGAAAAGATGAGTTTGAGGCTACATTGCCACCTATGATGCATGACATTGAGGAGTTGAGTATTGGAGAGTTTGTTCCTACTCGTTCCTCTTTGAGTGAATGCCTCGATGATGGTGATGAAAATCTATTTGCTCCATTTTGCCTTGAAGTGCTTAAATCGATTCAAATTGAGGAAAAGAGTGAATGTGTCAACCAAAAAGATTTTAAAGTGAATGAAGGATCTTATGTTGAGATTTCTTGTGCTTTGTGTGATGTGAGTGAAGTGGTTTGTGAATATTTTTTTCCCACTCCCTTCCCTCATCCCCCATTCCGAAAGAAAAAGTCAACATTTATCCTTCATTTCCCATTTCTTTTCCCTTTTTGTCAAAACTCCCACCGCTTGAGGATTCTTTTTCCTCTATTGATCCTAATGAGTATCCTTTCCCAAAGGAGCAAAAAGAAGGGAGTATTTCTTTTGTTTTTCATTTTGATTTTTCTTATTTTTGGTTCCCTGCTCCTTGTAGGCATAGAGTTGCGCTTTACTTTGTGCTTGCATCTCATTTGACTCTTGCCTACTTGTTACTATTGGATATGTTTTCCATTACATATGACAAACTATTGCGATCGTTGTCGGGGTATTTACTAGAGGTAAGAGGCGTCAAGCTAATGACGTAAAAAGAGCGCTTCTCGGGAGGCAACCCGTGGGTGTTGGCCATTTGGCCCATGTATACTAATTTTTTCTTGATTTTTGAAGTTTTTGTTTGCCTCAAGCTTTCTTGATGTGGAAATCTTTGCATCCATCTTTGCCATGTCCAACTACTCTTCTTGGTGAGTTCGTTCGTTATTACGGTTCTTTGCGGGACTTGCTCCCACGACATTTCCGGTAATATCCTTCTAACTCACATGCATTCTTTGGGGTCAGGCATCACATATACGGGGAATTGGTTGGATGGGTAGCTGTGCCCCTCCTAGTTTTGTTTTAGGCCTTGAGGACATGGCCTAATTCGAGCTTGGGGGGAGATTCTATTGTTTGCTACTTTGATCTCCGGGTGATGGATTGCTTGATTTGTGAATATTTTGGATTTTGTGCATATTTCTTGATTAGTTTTTGATTTTGTGAATTTTTTCTTTAATTTCCTTTTCTTTCTCTTTTTTCTTTCTTTCTTTTTCCTTTTCGATCATTGTCAGGAAAGCTTTTCTAGCTTTTTAGGCAATATTCTTGATTTGGGCAAATAAAATTGGAACTTCTAGGCTAGAATGTTTTTATTCCTAATTGGTAGATTTTTGCACGGTTTTCAATGTCTTGGGTCGATTCTAGGATTTAGGTGTTAAGAAAGTTGGTTGAACTTTGGGTTGCATGCGTCTTGAACCCTTGGCTTGTGGTAAGATGGTGTCGATTTCTCTAGTGACTTGAAACTGGAGAGAGTGGTATTTGCTCCCATGTGAGGTTCTTGTTCACATTAGCCCAAACACATTGTTTACACATATTGAGTGGCATGGATCCTTAGCATTGACTTTCTTATTCCCCGAGTTTGAGTATTTCCTTCCCGAGACCGCGAACGAACTACTTTTGGGGACGATAGAGGCATTTGTTTCGGTGACTATTTTTTTATTTTTTCTATTTTTCTCATATGTTTTTATTTGCATTTTCCCCCTTGCTAGCCATTTGAGCCTTGCCCCTTCATTTCTTATGAGCACATTACAAGCCTAATAGCCTTTGTTTTGTTTTCACCCTTAGAAGTGATAGTGAAGCTTAGTGTTATGATGCTTGTTGGTTTTGAATGATTATGCATATTTGAGGAATGATGTTTATTGGCATGAATGGCAAAGTTTGGGAAGTATGTTGTATATAGTGAATAAATAAGCAAAAGAAAAAGTTTTGAAAAAGCCAAAAATAGAGAAAAACAAGGCAATAAGAAAAGTTTCAATTGAAACACAAAAAAAGAGAAAATCAAATCAAGAAAAGTGCAAAAAGAGTTGTAGTTTAGAATTGTTGTTGAATAAGCTTGGGGGTACCCCAAATAAGTGGTACGAGTTTGTTTTTGGTTCGATATGCTTGAGTTGAGTTCTATCATTGCGCTTCACTTTAGGTATGAGCACCAAATTACCAAATTTATTCCGCACCTTACCCCTAGCCTACGTTACACCCTAAAAAGTCCTCTTGACCCTTTAGAGTTGAGTCCTTGCCGGTGGAGGGAGGATTTGGTCAAGTTTAGGGAATGAATTGTCATGCTAAGATGTCGGGTAGCCTAATCTTGTTTTCCGGCGCCTTCGTGGTGTCTCGAGACGCTATTCTCAAGGGTGGATAGGATCTAGAGATTTGATGTGGTATGCTCGGTTGTAGGGGAATTGATAAGTGCTTACCCTTAGTTCACTTTGCTTTGTATTTGAATCTTTCACTCGATTTAGGACATTGTTTAGCGTGCTTGCGTTTATTTGATTAGTAATATTAGCATTCTCTCGTACTTGTTCCATAATAAAGGCCCTTATCTTGAGTTTTGTAGTTTCGTTTTTCATTTTCTTTTCCTTTCTTTTCTTTTTCTTTTCTTTTCTTTCTTTTTCTTGTTTGTTTTTCATTTTTAGTTCTTGCCTTGATTCAAATTTTTGGAAGAGTTATGGGTGTTTCTCTTTGGAAACCTTTGCGAGATCCCACTCGCCCTCATGAGCGATTGTGGGGTTCAAAGAGCTTGTTGCATGCGCTTAAATGCAACCGTGATTCCTACGAAAGTGAGTTAGTGTGCATTCTTGTAGATCTTTTTTTCGTAATTTTTATTTTTAATAAATAAGCTCATTCTCCTCCCCGTTTCTCATTCTAGCTTTGCTTGAGGACAAGCAAAGGGTTAGCTTGGGGGAGTTTGCTTTTCTTTTCTTCTTTTCTTTCTTTCTTTTTCTTGGTTTGCTTTTCAATTTTTAGGTCTTGCCTTGATTAGATTTGTCAGAATTTCTGTTTTTGGCGGTTTTTAGGATTAGGATTGTTGCTCATTCTTCCCTAGTTAAGTTTAGTTTGCTAGAGACTAGCAAACGCTTAGCTTGGGGGAGTTTGATGAGCGACATTTATGTCGCTCTTAGCCTAGGATTTTATGTTAGTTTTTATGCTTTTTTATAGTTTTTATAGCTCTTTGTGTGAGATTTATAAGTTTTGTTCCATCTTGTGCTTTATAGGTGATCTTGATGAAAAATGATGGAAAACAAGTGAATTTGAGCCAAAACAGGGCTTGTGCGGTCGAGTGGCGTTTTGTGCGCCCGAACAGGTAGTGCAAATGGAGTTCAAGGAGATTCCAGTTTTGTGTGGTCGAATGCCCTCTGTCATTCGGTCGCACAAAACGGATTTTTGAGGCAGAATGTCCCAAGATTGTAAAACGACCGCACAACCCTGGTAATTCGACAGCACAGGTTTTCTGCGATCGAACGTGCTCTGTTGTTCGGTCGCACAGATTTGGTTTTTGGAGGCAGAATGTCCCTAACTTGGGATGCGACCGCACAATGTTCTCTACTCGACCGCACAAAAGTTGTGCACCCAAACGACTTTCCTTGTTTGACCAAATGAAGCTCCGAAGGAATTATGAGCCAAAGAAATCCCATTCGACCGAACATGTTTCTTCGTTCGGTCGCACATGACGAAGGAAGTGTTCTTCGCTGCCTTCGCTCGCACAAGACCCAGTATTTGCTCGAATGATTCTTTTACGTTCGGTCGCACAAAAGGTCTGTGCGACCGAATGGTTGCGCGGGCTGCTCTTATTCGAATTCTGGCTTCTATTTGGGGAAACTTATAAATAGATTTTTTTGATTTATTTTGTGAAGTGTAGAAATGGAGAGCGAAAATTAGAGTAGTGTAGCAAGGCAGCAGCGAAGATTAGCTTAGCTTAGATTAGAGTATTGTTAGATTAGATTTTAGGTTTTAATTTCACAAAATCAAACACTAGATTTCAGTTTAGTTCAACAAATTCATAGTTATTTGTTCTTCAATTTCAGAATTTGTTCTTCAAGGTTTTCCCCCCCAATTTTGGTATAATTCTTACTTTTCTAATTCTTCTTTTGATTTTGTTCTTTAATTCTTTAATTACCTTGCTAATTTCGTTTATGCTTTGATTTCATGCTTGAATTCTAGAATTAGTTTGATATTTTGAATGTTCTTAGTTTTTCCCCAATTTTTGTAGTTTGAATTTTCTGAATTTTATTGTTTCAATTAGCTTCATTAGTTCAATTAGTTTCATGATTAGGATTAATATTAGTTTAATGTTGATGTTAATCATGCTAATTGAGTAGTTTAGTCTAGAGGTTAGGGATGAAGCTTTGGCATTGAATTTGGGGAATTTTAGGGAAAACTCATGAATGATGTTGTGATTAAATGTGATTTAGTGATAGGATTTCCATGACTAGTTGAGTAGTAGTCGCGAATGCTATTCGATTGGATTAGATTGGAATGTATGATTAGGTTTGGCGAGACATTGTGGGCTTAATTCATGCAAGCGAATGATAGCACCTATTATATGCTAGCTAATCTAGCTTAGGATTTGGCAAAATCTTTCCATAGGCTAGGTTGCTTAGCGTGCTCTATCCGAGAGGTGGCGAGAACGTCATTAGTTTTCATTCCCCTATTGCTATGTCGTTGCATATTCATGAATGTCTTGACCTTGTTATTCTTTGATTCGATTCCCATTGCCGATTCCCGAATCCTCTAGAATTTCTTTGTTTGTTTGAATTATTTGCTTTCATTAGATTAGAATTCAAAATCAAATTCTTATTCGAACTAGCTTGTGAACGCATAGATTGAATATTCAAGCATATCCATTCCTATGGGACGATCCCTATACTTGCCGCTATAGTCAATATAGCCGGTAGTTTAGGTGTTTTATAAATTTTGTTTGATGAGGTGATTTTCTATTCAACGACGTAAAAACACTTCTCAAAATGGCGCCGTTGCCGGGGAATGGCATCATTGTTTGATTCTTCATTCTAGTTCGACCGAACCCCGAATTCCCAAATTCGAAGCCTAACTATGACTTTTCGGAGGTTTTAGTTTTTCGAACGCAAAAGTTTGTAATTTTAAGATGTTAAATTGAATATTTGCGATTCTTGTTGTTAAATCTTGAATTTTTGATTGACCTACTGTATATGTTTAACAAATTGAATGCCTAAGCTTTTTAATTATACAACCTAATTTGTAATTGTAATTGTAATTAATTTGTTGAAATTCGAATAATTTAGAATTTGATTTGATTTTCATAATTAATTGACGATTTAATTAGGTATCCATGATTAAAAACCACCATAAAAATTGTTAATTTATGATAAATTTTAAATTTTTATGACCTAGATTTGAATCCATGTTAATCGGAAATTAATTGATTAATAAATTTTCGATTTTTCGCCCTAAAATTATGAAATTAATATGATTTATTAATTTGTCATTGATTTTAAATTAAAAGTTTAAATTTTTATAAAATTCGTTCATAAAAGTTGCACGCACAAAGCAAAGGACGCTATGTGTTACCCTTAAGGGGTGTTGTATAGTGCGGGCACACGACGACGAGCAAGGGAGCTCGTCGCCCGTGCGGTACGAATGCAGCGAGCAACCAAGCATGGCGCGCGCGGGAGGCAATGCTGCCTAGGCGTGTGTGCTGTGTGCATGGGCGATGGGCAGAACAAGACGAGGTGCACGCACGGGAGAGCGAGAGCTGGGTCGCCCAGCGAGCGCTGCTCCGCGCACCAACGAGCGCTGCCTCGCCATCGATCGATTGCTCGCGCCCAGCGAGCGATGCATCCCTTCGGTAGCTGCTGCGAAGCGAGCGAGCATGCTGCGCGCAAGCGTGGCTTGGCTTGCTGCTTTTGCGCGTGGCTGCTGCTGCTTGTGCCATGGCTATGCGATCAGTCGAGGGGCATTGATGCCTCGTGCACTCGACGGGGCTTGGGCGCAAGCCCAAGTGCCTCGCCGTGTTACGATTGAGTAGTTTTGATTTTAATTTGAAATTTTCAGTTCGGAAATAATTTTAATTAACTTTAAAATTAATAATTTAAATTGTTTTCTCGGATTTTAATTTTGAATATTATAATTATTATAAATTTTAATTTATACTAATTATTTTACTAAAATTAAACCTTGAATTAATTTAAATTCGTTTAATTCAACTGAAAATAAATTAAATGGATTCGATTATAATTTTATATGAGCTTTAAATTTTAATTAAACTTGTATGTTTCCGGTTAGACTAGAAATAAATTTTTATGTTTAAAATTAGTAAAGCATACAAATGTGAGGGGGTCGAAAAAGCACGAGGCTAATGCGTGACCTCGTCCCTCGTGGGTGTGACGTTTCTTTTTGTCAAATCAAGTGTAATTGGATTTCCTGTGAGTTTACACCCAATTTACTAGTAATATAAGTCGTCATTCAGTTTTTAACGAGAATGAGAAAAACTGACAAAACCCGGTTATCGTGACATAAAGGGAGTGCAATTATGTTTGACCACGACGGCCATAGGTTCCCTTGTGATCCCTGGTGTGGGGAGCTCTCAACATACACCCGCAAGGTAGAGATTGAGGGTTCGGGGGACTGTAACTACCGAGAGGAGTACTCGCTGTTCGATAACTCCAGAGGCAGGATATCCTTACTAGCTCAGCATAAATAATTGAAGGGACATGCGTTAACTATTAAACTAATCTGAATTGATTTTAACAATATGCAACACATAATACTAGATCGATCGTGATTATCTTGTTTAGATTGATTTAAGGGACCTAGCATGATAGTTCAATTTCCCAAAATATTATCTTTATTAGGCGTGATAGAACAATCAGATTTAATAGTTTAACAATTTATAAAAGGGCGAGGAAAGCAATTAAATCATGCGAAGGGACACATTACGACGCACCCTTGAGAGGTGCGTCACGGTTCTCAGAAAACTAACCACTTTTGCTTTGCAATTTCTCCTTTTATTTAACGAATCTCAAGTTTCCGGGCTTAATTCTTCAGCTACAAGGGACAAGATACGTTCCGTTCAATTTTTGGATCGATTGCGACAAAACGCGGGATCAATTTCGCAGCGTGAGGCTTAGGCTTAGGGGTTGGAGTCAATACTCAGAATATGAATTGTGTGTTGTTTCACGTCGAATTTGGGGCTGTATTTATAGGGAAGAGTTCGTGGAAAGATAGAATTTTAGAGCTCTAATCCACGAAGAATTAGGAAAGAACACGTACCCAGGTACTTTCAGCGCCCAGGGCGGGGCGCCGAAGATTTCGGCGCCCGGAGCCAGGCGTTGAAAATAGGATTTGGGCCGTATTTCCTTGTCAGATTTGGACTCGTGGAATACGGAGTCTTTGAGACTTATCCGAGTCTTTTAGCGCGTATTAACTTTATGACGGAATGCGTCTGGGCCCGTTACGAACTCTAGGTTCGTTAGGATTTTAATTAATACGTAACTCTTATTTTCGAATCATATTAGGAATAGGATTCCTCTTGCAAATTCTATCTCGTTTAGGATTTATGTTGGAGTGCAACACCTAATTCTGACAGGTTTCTATCTTTTATGACTTGCCACTTTTAACAACTACCCATTACGGCAGTTACTATTTTTAGCAGGTTTCCATAAATAGCAGGTTTCTATAAATAACAGGTTTCGGGTGAAATAAAAAGGGTGATCGAGATTCGTTATTTTATAGGAGATGCGTTGCCAAGTGGAGATTTTATGTTCTCATCATCGAACCTTCCCTTTCGGGAATGGGGACAAAAGTAGGTGTCTACGGTTAGCCCCCACTTTGACGGAGTCTCGGGATGAGACGATGGTCAAAGTACTAGACGGAGTGCGTCACACAAGCCATAGTGTATGTGACTTGTTTTGCGAGGGTCTCACGAGCCCCCGAGTGATAACATTTGACTTCAGGGTCATCACTTGAAGTGTCGATATATCCCTCACGTGTCATTGGGATTGGTCAACGGATAGTATAGAAACTCCCTCACTTTGTCATTGGAAGTATCTAAAGAGGCGTAGAAACTCCCTCACTTTGTCATTGGGAGTAGCTACAGATTTTTTCGAAATCAAAGCTATAAAGTGTAATTGGGCCTGGCCGAGCCCAATCACGAGGTAAAAACGTTTTTAAAGATTCTCATTTTCAGGGTTAGCTAAACGAGAAAACCCCCTTGTTTTTATGGGACGTAAAACGAAGGAAAATCCAGCACATCGTTTTTTTTTTGCAAAAAACGGAAAACCAATCCTTTAATTTTTGGAAAAAAGGAAAACTACTCACATCGCTCTTTTTTGGAAAAACGGAAAACCAATCCTTTAATTTTTGGAAAAGGGAAAACCAGATAAAGTTATCGCTGCAGCGACTAAGGACCTGCGCGGTTAGTGGCGCAGACCCCGCTGGCTAAAGATGGCGAGCCTGTCCGCTAAGGGTGGATGCCCCGTCCGAAAGAAGTGGACAAATCTGTTTTGAAGTTTGTTTGCTTTTTTTGAAAATAAGGACCTACGTGGTTTGTGACGTAGACCCCGCCGGCTAAAGATGGCGAGCCTATTTTGAATTTGAAGATTTTATTTTTCAAAAACTGAGGACCTGCGCGGTTAGTGACGCAGACCCCGCCCGCTGAAGGTGGGCGAGCTTGTTTTTGTTTTTTGAAGAATTTATTTTCTTTCGAGGGATGCTCGGATTTAGTTGCAACCTGAATGTGGGTTGACAGCGTGCTTAGACGGACCATTGTCTCGTGGTCATCATCTTTCATGGTTTTGAGCTAGTCTTTACGGCTCAATTTTGCCACTACTTGGGTCCTTGATTAGGGGACTATGTATAAGTATCAACGGCGACCTTTGTCTTGATGTCGTAATCCGGTTTTATCTTTTGAGGTTATCCAAACACGGGACTTCGTACAGCGTAGTCTGGGAATATTGTTTTAACTTTGTATACTCTCTTTTGAAATATATATTTTCTTTCGAGCCCCCAAGCATTCGTGCTTGATGGTCATTTCTTGTCAAAGAGATTCCTTGGGGATACGCATTTTGTGATGTCCTTGATCATGTTTGGGATTGTGCTCGTAAGTGCGAGCGATCTTTGTAGTGGTGTGCTACTCTTAACAAAGCCGTAAGGTGCGACTTTAGTAAAGAAATCGGCAATTTTCGAGTCGAATGGATACGGCAGAGCCCTATAGAAGTCAGAGCCTTTTCTGGGTCCGGGATCATTTTCGGCGCCCATGCCTGGGCGTTAAAGATTTTGGCGCCCAACGCTTGAAAATGATTTCTGGCGAGGTTTCTTGATGACACAGTTGGCCTCTTGTTCGTTCGTTTTCTTTTTTTTCTTTTCGTCTAGAGATTTTTTTTGGAACGAACCGTTCATTTGAGATCACCGTTGATTGGTAAATAATTATTTCTCGAGAAACCGTAGCCTAATAGTGGACCAACGGTGTTTATTATTTCCTTATTCGTTCGCCATTTCTTAGCTTAGAACGAGTGTGGGATTAATCTTCAACGCCCAAAGTCAGGCGTGGGATTTGGCGTCGGTGTTGATTATTGGGCAGGATCTGCCTCTTTTCCGTTTGCTTATTTCACTTGGAAATTCTACGTATTCTCTTCTCTTTTGTTTTTTTTTCTTTATTTTTGAACGTAGAATTTTATTAGAGATCACAATGAGCTGAGTGATCGTGATGATTTCTCGAGAAGCCGTAGCCGATTGGTGGACTACGGTGTTTGTCGCTTTGGGGCGATTATTTGAAGGAACGGTTGCTCCTAAGGCGTGCAGTTATTGCAATAGTTGGGCGAGTCTATATTGAGGCGTAAGACTTTGATCTCTCTTGTATATATTTTTCCTTTTGAACGCGTTCGTGAATGATGATATGTATGTGCGAACGAGCGTTCGTAGAATGGTCGTTGTGTGCGGTCCATTAATCAGTTTGCTTGAATCATTTTTTTTTTGAGCAATGACTGATACTGAATAATTTTCTTAGAAGCTTGATAGGGTTTAGGCCCATTCATGAAGTGGGCTCAAGCATCGTGCCCCTTTGATCGTTCAAACATTTGCTTTGAGACCCTTTTTTTATTTTTTTTTTATTTTTCTATGGTCGTTTCGTAGCTTGGAGCCCCCAAGTATGCATGTTGGGATGCTTCCTTTTGGCGTACGATTTTTGTAGGTTCTTTCGAGAAAGATGCCTCGGGGTTCGGCTCGTGTAGGTGCGAGCTATTCCTTCCGTGGTAGGTAATGTTTTGCTACCTTTAATCCTTAATGTAGAAGTCGTGTGGCTTGCATTTTGATTTTGGGCAATAAGTAGTCTTTGCCTCTTTTACATGTGTTCTTGGTCGTGCCCGCATTAGTGCAATATGCCTTACTCTCTTTTTTTTTTAGACTTGTACCGTGGGATAGTTGAACTTATGGTACGACGTAGGCTTGTATGGCCTAACCGCATGTATTAGAACATTTCTCCAGGTGTTGGGATATCATTATTATTTTTTGCATTGGAGTACTTCATCACGCCTCGTTCAGGTGCTTGAACAAGTGTAGCACCTTCTGCGTGGGTGTGCACGGCTTATTATTTCGTTCGATGCGAGGATTCATGGATGTTTTTTTTTTGTTTTTATACTTGGGAAAATTTGGCAAGCCGAGAGAATCAGCGCCCAGGCTGGGGCGTTAAAGATATCGGCGCCCAGCGCTGGGCGTTGAAAATGATTTCTGGGCAGAATTTGACAGTTTTTTTTTTATCCTTGATTTTTCTTTTGCTTTTGCTCTGGAACAACGTAGGCTGTGTAACGGGTGCTTGTAGGGCGAGCGTTATGTGCAGTAGTTTGATCGGAGTTTTGGTGACTCGCGATTTTCGGTTACCCTTGTTAGTGGGGTGACTTTATATATTCTAAGTAGTGCTTAGAATTTGGGAGGGGTTGTAGCCATTCTAAGGTTCGTTTTACACGATCAAACCTTAGGATTGAGCCCCTATGACGTGGGTATAGCATTAGGCTCGAGAATTTGCGATAAAATCGTCAGTTCGAGCATTTTTAGAGTGTTTCTCTCAAGCCCCCAATTGTAGCTACGGGATTGGCTTGGTGCTGTAATGCTTGGAATACGTTTTTATGCATTCATGGTGACATGGATCATGAATAGTTTGAACCAGACTCATTTAGTGCGAGATACGTTCGAGTAGTGATTTGCTACTTCTCTTGTAAATGTCGTATTGTGCGACATTGCCATGGTCAAGGTAGTCACATGTTGAAGTGTGCCTTGACCAAAAGCTAGGTGCCTTTCTTTACCCATAACCATATTTACAAATCTTTTGACTCACTTGCAACATCGAGATATACTTAGCTTAAACCAACGACACTTTATTATCTTCGAAGAAGTCTTTGAAAATTATTTGAAGTCCGAGTCCTACTGTGTACAATCCGAGGTGTCCTACGTAAGTTGACTTATAGAAGGGTTCGTACAGGATTACATGAGTGAATCAAAATACTGTTACGATCTTTGGAATGCCGTCTAAGGATTTGCTGGAAGCCAAGGTGCGGGCGTCAAGATATTACTTGTGCCCGTGTGGCACATGCTTTAGGTTTTTAGGGCCATCTTTTCCAGAATTGCGACAATATAAACCGCTTTCAAATTGACTTAGATTTACTTGGTGTAGGTCTGCACGAAAGGTCAAGGTATACTTAGTTCTTTCCCTAGCTCTTTCATTTCAATTTTTATCCCCCAGTTGCTATTATGTCTTCCCATTAATAATGCTTTTAGATTTCGATTTTTAGATGCCCGTGTCATTTGTCTGAGTAGGGTGATCCTTGGTTAAGTGCCAAGTCCTATTGACAATGTCTGATTTTTCTCAAAGGGGATTCGCAAGCATTTGAATTACCATGAACGGGTGCCCTGAGTTCGAAGGAACGATGGGGCGACGCCGTAGAACAAT